>NC_061079.1:1374643-1626276 GCF_021917145.1 Hypomesus transpacificus
AAAGGTTCTTCCTAGTAGCTATGACAGTAAGTGATCATTATGAGTGTCATTCCCCACACACACACACACACACACACACACACACACATACGCTTCTTTACGTCCATCATAGTTGATGATGACCATGGCACATTTTATACACACACATATTCCAACAGTATACTTCACATTACTCCTACTCACACACACACACACACATACGCTTCTTTACGTCCATCATAGTTGATGATGACCATGGCACATTTTATACACACACATATTCCAACAGTATACTTCACATTACTCCTACTCACACAAACACACACGCACACAAACAGACTGAAACAGAGCACGTCCGTGCAGGACCATGTAGTCCCCAGGGAGTTGTCATCTCCTGGCCAGCTGTGGGCCCACTGAGGCTACCCTCACTCCCCCAGAGGAGCCATACGTTTCATCTGAATGAATTTGATTCATTTGACTCTCAGTTCGAATCTCCCGCTTTTGGGTCCGTGTGAGTTAGGAAATTAATTAGAGGGAAATTAAAAGCAGATTTGTCACATTTAAAATTGAGTCTGGACCCGCGACTGCGGGCCTGTCGTTGATGCACAGTGTTGGAATGAGATACCGTTTTCTCCTACTTCATGGCTTTGTTTAGGCTTTGAGACGGAGAGTAGTTCTCTGGTAGAACACACTTGGTTGGGGTAATTAAAATATTAAAACACTTGAAACCATTGTTCTCACTTGGCATTGGCCTATTGGTAAAAACCAAAACAAATTCCGAATCGCAAAAATGGAGTCCATTGCCAGTCTAGTGAAGTGTCCCAGAGACTGCACACCACATTTGAATGCCATATCAGATGCCCATTAGTGATTGAGCTTTAGACTATCCAGACTATCTTTCAGAGTGCATTGTGGAGAGTGTTTTGTTGTTCCCATATTTCAAGCCATAACAAAATGGAGTGTAATTGGATTTTTTCAGTAAAGTGCGCCCTCGTGCACGCCAAAGGCAACAGACAAACTAACTCACATTCACATCTCTCCTCTGCTTTATCCCCCCCTCCTCCCTTTCTCCCCCCCCTCCTTATTGCTTGCATTAGCAAACTTTATCTTTATTTTGAATTCAATTAGAATTTTTGGGAAAAGGAAAACTATAAAGTGATTTCGAGAAACAGACCATGAAAAGGAATGACGATGTTTAAAAGGAGCATCAGTTACCCTGAAGGATAGTGAGCGTAGACGATGATTGTTCCGTCTTGGTGCCACATATCAGAATCACACGCCTAGCTAATGCACCAGACCGCTGCATGGACCATTATGTGCCGATTGCTTTATCCTAATGGGACAACGACATCAGGGTTTGCAGTTAGACATTATACTCCATTAGCTTCTACATTTTATTTTTAGTTGTGTGCTCTTCAGCGTTGTCCGATTCCACTGCGGTACTTTACAATAAATAAATCATACTGTAGGTGGTTGAAATTGTGTGAATCAAACACCTGCCCATGCTGTATATATCATTTATATCTCTCTAATATGATTGAGTCTGTAGTTAATTTCGCGGGTATGTGCCCATCCTCCATCCTCTGCTTGACTGAGATACTGAACATCACTTTTTCTTTGGTCACATTAGCATTGAGCAGACTAATCTCAGAATAGAGAGCTCATCATCTTATTCTGTTAGCTGGACTCCTTTATGCGTTTACACACTTGTACAGATGTTCCTTAAACCATTTGGCAGCAAAACGCATTGTAGAAAAACTTGCTGTCGGTGCACAATGTTTGATATCGCTGATCAAAGCCATGAAAAGATGCAGTTGAACCACCATGCTTTTAGCAGATAAACTTGTCTGAGAAAATATTAGAAAACGACCTTCTCCTTCTTCCCATATGGACACCGCTGTGGCTTCAGCCCAGCATGACGCGGAGCAGATAAACATCCTGTGTGGGTATCTTTATTCAATCTCTTGTTTTCTGTGTTTTCCGCCAGCAACCAGCTTCCTGGAAGCCTTCCTCCTCTCTGCCTCAGTAGAGTCACACGTCTATACTAGCCTCTCTTCCTGTGGGCAGTGCGACCCGCGTCTCTGCTAGCCTCTATTCCTGTTGGCAGTGCGACCCTGGGTGATGTCCTTGAGTGAGGCTTAAGTAAGGAGGTTGTATTGCACACAGTCGTAAAGGTTTAAAGAAGCCACTTGAGAAAGCTGAAGGGATCTGCTGGATGTAGTGTGGGACTGGGTGGGGGTGGTGGGAGAGTGTGTGTATGTGTAATGATTTGGGTGTGCATGTGCGTGTGCATGTGTGTGTGTGTGTGCTTGTCTGTGTGATTTGCGTGTCTGCTAGTCTGTGCAGCCGTTCAGAAAGTCTCTGAAAACAGCAAGACAGAAATATAAAGTGACGCCTTCTTTTAAACGCAATTCTCTTTTCATGTCACGTGTTGAGAAATCAGAACACCTCTCTAGGGATGGTTAATTTCAGATTAAGTTGATTTGGAGCTAATTAGGATTCATGAGGAACTGTGAGTAAATGTCTAGTGATATTTAAGAGGACTAGGAGATAAACCAAAACAAGATGGCCGTCCCAGCGGACTCCTGTTGACTCAAATTCTGTATCAGGAAATGGAAGGTTGACTGGAATTATAGAGAAGAAAGTAAAACGTTGACCCAAAACGTCTCAGAACGACAAAGGTGTGCTGATAAAAACCCTACGGCCAAAAAATGACTGCATTTATAGAGCGCTCTTTTCTACCTTAGCGGCACTCAAAGAACTTTACGTTTGTCGCCTGTCATTCACCCATTCACCCTGACTGAGGCTGCTATGCAAGGCATCGTAACCCTGCAGGGAGACCGTTTCTGAATCATCCCCCGATCCCAAAAAAGGCGTTGCAGGCAAGTCAGCGCATTGTAATGTAAAACGGCCTCACCACCGGTTCCTCTCAGACTGAATACCACACCTTACCATCACCCCACTGCAGCAAGCACTCAGCAACAACATTCTGCAGAATGTTCTGGGATCACCCTACACAATCACTTGAGCGGGACAGCCAAATCGATTGAGAGTACTGCCTTCCTGGTTCAACGTGATTGGCCGGGCTGTGCTGACTCGTGACCCTCCCCCCCTCCTCTCCTGTCTCTGTCCTGTGGAGGTGACTGGGCCCGGGCCGACGCCACGGGAAGAGAAAAAACAACAACAACTAAATGGATTTTCCATTGGTCTCCAGCCGGGGCCCGCGGCCTAGTGGGGGAGAGGACCTGCTGGGAGAGAGAAGGCCTGGGAGGCGGACGACTGATTTCAGAGCCCGCTCCACGCTCTCCCTCCTGCCTGCCTGTCTCTGTCTTTCTCTCTCCTGTCTTTCTTTCTTTCTCTCTCTCCTGTCTCTCTCTCTCTTTGTCTCTCTCCTTTCTTTTTCTCTCTCCTGTCTCTCTCTCTCACCCTCCCTCTCTCCTGTATGTCTCTTCCTCCCTCTCTCTATTTATCTCCTTCTCCCTTCCCTCTGCCTCTCTCTGTATCTCTCTACCTCTCTCACTCCCATCTCTCTCTCTCCTTACTTACCTCTGGAGAGGAGAGTGGACTAATGCCTAGCTAAATCAAGCTGTAGAGTAGGCAATGGAGAGAAATTGAGAGGTTTCCCAAATCCACCACCCCAATGAGCTTGCCAAGAATCTCTGAAGAATATTACCGATTCACTGTTCTCTTCAGTCTTTGAGAGGGGTAACTCATTATGTGGGCGTTGGAAAGGGCTTCAACTACACCATGGACAACAAACATTCCGGAACACACACACATTCATGTGCATGTGCATCTGACAAATAAAAGACTTGAACTTGAACATTCTGGAACACACACACATTCAGAAAGACAAACAAAAATTCAGAAACATACATGTACAGTGTGATGTCTTTAGAGAAATACAGAACAGGTACACACAAACTCCTCTCTTCACCCTCCTGATAAACGCCCTGCACTTGGGCAACCATGTCTGAAGAGAGGACCTTTTTCTGGTTCTGCCTGTGTTCACACACGCCGGATGACTTACTGAAACTGTCCCAAGCGGCCTGGCCTCCTCTGAAGATAAACCTGACCTTAAACTACAGGCCTAGCAGAGTGAGGTCTGAAGGCATGAGCACTGACTCGTGGGCATGTTGAAAAATCCTGTGAATACAAAAGAATATGGTGGAAACTATGATAAATATATGCGTAGGGAAGCCTTAGCCCCATCTGGTCCTTCCAGATCAATTTCAATCGAGTTTGTTGGGAGCTAAACAAGGCCTGTTTCTGGATGGGCTGAGATTCTGGATGTATCATTAAACCTTCAGTCTCATGTCCACCCCCTCTCTCCCCCCCGCCTCCTCCGCTCTGCCTAATGCTCCGCTCTGCCTCTCATATGCCTCCTCTCTGTCTAAAGTGTCAAATACACCACATTTCCCCACTTTTTCACTCCACACTTGACCACATTTAGACGTGCATAGTCTGCAGGTCTCTGGGTAGCAAATGGATCCCTTACACAGAGTCACGTAGTTACTGCTGTCCCACATGGTGTGACTACCGCCTTTGAGTGTTCCCATTTTGAGACTTTCGAGGGGTGAATCGAAACAGTTTATTCTCTCGCTGTGTCTTCCACACGCTGAGAGGTCAATCTAAAACCTATGCATGGTCTTATGTTCCCCAAGGCTGACTTTAGACCGGTGAAGCGTTGTGGCTGCATTAGGGATCAACCAAGAAAGCTGATCCCAACACCTTGCTGTTTATTATGCTGTGGATTAATACAAGTGCGGGGCGAGCAGTAAGCCTATTACAAAAAAAAATGTAGTGCGGATCATCTATATAGGAAATGACTCGTCTTTTCCAGGAGCGATTGTCAGATTTCCTTCCTTGTTTTTTCTGTGCTTTGAGTCGCATTCAATCTGTGAGTGATTTAGCAGGAGCATTTTTGGCGTGGCTGTGATTCTGAGATTTAGCCGAAGTGAAAAGAAACTCTACGCTTGCGAGATGTCCGAAATATGCTTTTAGAAGTCTTAAAAATCCGTTACGGATTCCCAGTGCCGTGATATATCGTACTGTGCCTGGCTGTGTCCGCATACCGTAATGCAGACAGCATCTGAATGCTAATGCCTTGAGCTGAGAGCTTCGTCTCTGTCCACAATTGGCTGGCTTTCATAGAAAGTGGTGCCATACCGCCACCTAAAGGAATATACAGGTCATTACTACTGACTGACTCGGCTTAACCCAAGGGCATTTGAAGAAGAATGGCACCAGACGGTTTTGTTCACCTTTATTAGTCCGCTCGACGCCCACAGTGTATATCTCGCAGAAATCTAAGCGAACTTAATGAAAACATTTACGGCGGGGACTTGTAAAACGTTAGAAAGCACTGTAAAACTATACACTCACGACCCTAGTTTTGACCTCATTAACAGGATAATAGGCACACTAGTGGGAACTGGAACGCTCCAGCCCTGCCTTGTCAGGCATCCCAGGGGAGAGACAGGGAGAATACATTTAAGACCTTCAACCTTCGCTATTATGCATAATTACAACCAGGATATTAGGAATTCAATTAACATTTCAATATGTCCACTTCTCCTTTGCTACGAAAGCCGGGATGTCGTTCAGATAAGGACAAGCTCAGTGTGTCTTTGGTTGTGAGAGAACCAGAAAAGCACATCCAATCTATTCTCCCATGGATGTACAGTACAGTCACCAAGCTGTGTACGTTTGCTTTGAACCATGGGGATACCAGCAAACCTAGTCTCTCCACAGCTAAATCGAAAGTAGGTAGGCTACTGTTCGAAGCCAAACGCAAACCCTCCATCAGTTCCGGTTTGGCAGCTTCTCTAACAACAGAAACCGATGCTTGTCCGGTTCTTTGTCGAGAATAGCAGCATAAATATAGGGTCTCTCTCCTTCAGCTGTTTGTTCTGCCAAGAAGATTCTCTGCCTGTCTACCTTTGTAGCTTAGCAACAGCGTTGGAATGTGCTGTGGAGTTTTCAGGTTGAGCGGAGGGTTAATGGACTGGGTACGTGGGACTCTCTCTCTCTCTTTCTTTCTCAGCCTCTCCCTCTCTCTTTACCTCCATCTCTCTCCCTCCCTCCATCTCCCCTCATATGCACCTCCATTATTATCTCTGATCACTAAAGCTAGCTGGAATCACTCTGTTTAATGGAGGGTGTTCACTCTTAATGACACATGCATCATGCTGGCCTTCATCACTCATCAGCTCTCGGCAGATGTCAATAAAGACCTGGCTTTAGGAAGTACGCTTCGGGTCATCTTACGAACACGCTGCCGTTGAGTGATTGGAACCGTATGGCCAGCACCAATTCTGTAAAAGTTAAACCTTCTATTCAGTCCCCAGAAATTACTTATTGAAAGCTCAACTCAAGCAGATTTACACTGTCATGTCTGGGTGAAGCAAAAAGTTCAATTAGAACAGAGAGGATTCAGTCTGTTAAATCAGCACTCAGCATTGATAGAGCAGCACATGTATGTTATGTTTCTGCTTCGTCATACCGTATGCATTTCGTACGTTTACATGATAGAAAACACGCTAGTGGCTTGTGAAGAGGGTCCATGCATGTGCTGTTTTATTGTATTTACTCAGAGATAAATAAATACTCAAGTTCAGATGTCTCTCTCACAGATGGCTTAGGAAACTCAAATCGCCACCTCCAGACACCAAGGGTTTTTTTTAGCCTTCAACTTTTAGGGGAATCTATTGTGTATTGCACTCAAACATAGATGAGAAGGAACTTCACGTTTCAGAACAGGATACACATGGAGACACTCTGACGCTTACCTCAACCATTCAAGTTCACTTCCTGAAAGGAAAAGAGCCACAAATGGTCCAGCCGTCAATCACCTGTCATTTCAAATCGATTTTAGTATCGAGCGGACGTGCTAACCAAAGAGGATTTGATGAAGGCGACGGGAGAGATGCTCAAATGGGCGTCCGAGGGTCTGTTTTGACAAACCACTAGGGTGAAAAGGAGGCGGTATTGAACACGGCAAAGTGAGGCGAGGTAGTACAGAAAGGAGCCTCTTTTCCCAAGCTCTCCCCATCGCGGCCTTTCACTGTGCTCAGCGGTGTGTCAAAGCCATTTATATCCTTTTGAAAACTCACCAACATTTAAGAAAAGGCCAGTTTGGGAAGCTGCACATTACAGTTGAGGGTATGTTTTATTTATTTTGTATTTATTTTTTAAGGGGGGAGGTGAATGCCTGGACATCCAGATATCACCGTTTTCTGGACATTAGCAAGTAAAGGTTGTGAGGGGAAAATAAATACCGGAGAGAGACACTTGATTTAATAGTTCATCAGCTCCATCTACTGTTCATGTTTGGGAAATGCCACAGATGAGTGTGTGAAACAGAGACTGCCCTATTATCCTTCTCATGACTCATATTCTGCATTACAGCATGTTAGTATAGGCTGTGATATGCTCCAATTAACCCAACTACATTGTTAAAATAAATCTGTGGGTTGGTGAATAACACGCTGGGCATGTTGTGGATGACACCTGAGTCACCTAGATGTAGGCGTTCTCTGTTGACGATTCAGAACGCTGCAACTCTTTCAGATACAAAAAAACGATCTCCATGCTGCTTTTGGAATTGCCAAGCGCTTCAAAATACAATCTGCAAAAAACAGTAACCTGCCAGTAGTCTTTAAAATCCTTGAATTGATTATCGTGCAAACCAGCGGCAGGCTTTGGGGGCACAATTAGGGGTGCTCAAATGAGGCCTTCACTAGCCCCTGGTGGCTATTGTGTATCTCTTATTGACCTGTGAGGTCACTACTGGTTTCCAGGAAGAAATCAGATCCCGATAATATGGATGCCTGAACGAGACTCATTGTGAACCTCAAGGCTTGGATTTGAATACTTTGGCAATGGATGGAATACATTTTAGAGAATCTGCTTGAATAATGATTTTTTTCTTCTTTGTTTCCTCTTAAAAGGAATGCAAAGAGGAAGGCTCAATTGAATATATGTTTTGCGTTATGTTGGTGGAAACACTTAGTGTTGAAGGTGGACGTTTATGCAGGCATGCAGTAGCTCCTGGCACTAGATGCATATATTGATAAGCTGGATGTATATTATACTTGCTCCAGTAGCTCCAACATTCATAACATATCTCTGACTACTAGCTTGTAAAGACTAGCTTGAGTTTTGCTTCACGCAATTTACTTCATACAATTTAAAAACCATTGCAACTTCCAATAATCTAGGCATTAGCAGATTCTCATTATGATTCAAATCAATGCCATTTACCTTTAGGCAGTGAGTTATACAGATAATCAACTGCTAAAGCCATAATGCTAATGACTAGGCCAAGAGATTCGTGTTATTTTTTATCTTCATCAGAAAAGCTAACTGTCTGGTCCAGCGAGTATTCAAAAATAATGTTCCCGTCAGGAAGTTGTGTGACCATCTCTCTGTACCCAAACTGCTATTTTGCATGGCGTTACTGTACGTGTACGAAGCCCAACGTACAGTATATCCTGTAACACACACGGATGATCCTCTTTAACTATCTTTTTGTTCTTTTCTCAATTGCAAAAGAAAAACGTCTTTAATGATTCCTGGCAGAATCCCCGCGCGGTTTGAAACAGGAATATGCTGAGAGTGAAAATAGACAACGCATTCCCTATGATTTATAGCAGAACCCTTGACACTCTCTGTACTAATGGAGAAACTATCGGAGAATCAGTTAGTGAAGTTCAATGGATTGTGGACTATAAGCATCTATCAGGCCAGCGCTGGGTTGACAGTTAGGAGAAGTTCAAAGTCTCTTCTTCTTCTCTTCAGTCAAGTTGAGTTTCACTCAACTTCTAATTGGGTCAGATAGTCGCTGCAGCTCAAATGTCTCTGGTCTATTTTGATATTTTTTTTTTTTGACAATTCTGTACTGGATCTGTAATATTGTAGTTTCTAGATGCTTGAAGTGGTAATACTTATCAGGAAGTGTGATACGAGGCAAGTAAGATGAATAACCCTGCATGTTTCAATCGACAGAGTTGGACTGCGATGATAACATCCACTGCGTCCTTCTCCTAAAACCAATCGTTTCTCCACTCTCCTGAGTCGCGATGTGGGGCTGTAAATTGCACTTTTCCAGGAAACCAAGATCCTTCTCCACAAATATCCCCTCCCCAGGTATGACCCAGAGGCACCACCCAGTCTCAAGTACCCACACTCCCAAGCACTTTCAATTGAATTCTTCGTTCCTCCAGATCATTTCCTCCAGGGACACCGAAGGAGACGGCCTAGTCCTTGTTAACACCGGGCTTCCCACTGGCTGCAGCCACAAAACCCCATTACTCCTCCACCTAATGTTCATTATCATTTTTTTTCCCCTTTCGGTCCCTTCGTTCGTTATTATGACTACTCTTCCGCTGTATTCTTCTGGGGCTAAATGTCAAATAAAGGAGGAGGGGGGGGGGCGGGCGGGGAGGAAGAGGGGGGGGGGGTTTCACTTGGAGGAAGGGCAATTGACACGAGGTGAGGTTTAGGTGTAATCAGCCGATGCCGGAGGTGTCTGGCAAACCATTGCCCCAGAGTAAAACAGCTTAATAACGGGCTCATTAAGAGAATAGTCCATCACTGATACGAGGTCCCTCAGGATGGACTAATTAAAAAGTGTGAGGAGAAGGAGGCGGGGAGGGGAGGGAGGCAGTGTCAGAAGGTGGAGGTGGGGAGGGGAGGGAGGCGGTGTCAGAAGGTGGAGGCGGGGAGGGAGGTGGTGTCAGAAGGTGGAGGCGGGGAGGGAGGCGGTGTCAGAAGGTGGAGGCGGGGAGGGGAGGGAGGCGGTGTCAGAAGGTGGAGGTGGGGAGGAGAGGGAGGCGGTGTCAGAAGGTGGAGGCGGGGAGGGGAGGGAGGCGGTGTCAGAAGGTGGAGGCGGGGAGGAGAGGGAGGCGGTGTCAGAAGGTGGAGGCGGGGAGGAGGTGTCAGAAGGTGGAGGCGGGGAGGAGGTGTCAGAAGGTGGAGGCGGGGAGGAGAGGGAGGCGGTGTCAGAAGGTGGAGGTGGGGAGGGGAGGGAGGCGGTGTCAGAAGGTGGAGGCGGGGAGGAGAGGGAGGCGGTGTCAGAAGGTGGAGGCGGGGAGGAGAGGGAGGCGGTGTCAGAAGGTGGAGGTGGGGAGGGGAGGGAGGCGGTGTCAGAAGGTGGAGGCGGGGAGGGAGGTGGTGTCAGAAGGTGGAGGCGGGGAGGGGAGGGAGGCGGTGTCAGAAGGTGGAGGCGGGGAGGGGAGGGAGGCGGTGTCAGAAGGTGGAGGTGGGGAGGAGAGGGAGGCGGTGTCAGAAGGTGGAGGCGGGGAGGGGAGGGAGGCGGTGTCAGAAGGTGGAGGCGGGGAGGAGAGGGAGGCGGTGTCAAAAGGTGGAGGCGGGGAGGAGGTGTCAGAAGGTGGAGGCGGGGAGGAGGTGTCAGAAGGTGGAGGCGGGGAGGAGAGGGAGGCGGTGTCAGAAGGTGGAGGTGGGGAGGGGAGGGAGGCGGTGTCAGAAGGTGGAGGCGGGGAGGAGAGGGAGGCGGTGTCAGAAGGTGGAGGCGGGGAGGAGAGGGAGGCGGTGTCAGAAGGTGGAGGTGGGGAGGGGAGGGAGGCGGTGTCAGAAGGTGGAGGCGGGGAGGAGAGGGAGGCGGTGTCAGAAGGTGGAGGTGGGGAGGGGAGGGAGGCGGTGTCAGAAGGTGGAGGTGGGGAGGAGATGGAGGCGGTGTCAGAAGGTGGAGGCGGGGAGGGGAGGGAGGCGGTGTCAGAAGGTGGAGGGCCCACCGTACTCGGGCAGACAATGGAAATGGGAAAGTTTACGCGGTCAGACAATAGGCAGTGTAAATTTCATTGTGTGCCTTATTTCTCCTTTGTGACGGTGTGTCGTGACCCGAGATAGACTGTGCGGGGGGCTGCTTTGACTCGTGCTTAAAACTGCCTGTGCTTAAAAAGTTGAAAAGGTTGAATTGGTACAATGATTTAGCTAAATTAGATTTTTTGTGTGTGTGCATGTGTCGGTCTTCCTTCCCCTCTCTGCGAGGGGGACTTCATTGTGTAGAGGAAGTCCTGTGTGCAGGTTAAGCTGCAGGTGTGTGTTTGTGCTTGTGTCGCTTCAGGCTCACGTGTTCCGCCGGCACATGTCGGCACATCAGCATGTGTGTGTGTTTACCGGCCGACCGTGTGTCTGACTGCCCACTTGGTGGCAGAAGAGCGTTTCTCGAACTGCGGCAGATTCCGTCAGTGTTTATTGTCAGAACATATCACAGGCATCATTTATCCATATCAACCAGAGGGCATACAGTGTGCGAAACTGCAGCTGCAGGAGTCATGGACGATCTGGATCCATAGCTATTGTATTTAATATTCCATGGTTTGGTGAATGACATTTGTATGGCTGATGAAACACTTTGTCGTGGTCACATTCATTAACGAGGACCCAACCTTCCAGTTTCATAATCCCCGTCATCAACTCTCTCTCCCCAATGCAGAGAAATACCTCCAAGGTCGAACTTCCACATGTCCACATTTACTTAACACAAAAGATGTACTCTGATAGATTCATCAATGTTCATCCGAAGAATGGACGTCGACAGTTAGTCCTGCATGACGTCGATCAGGGTTCGATTCCCCCATGGGCCAAAGCAGTAGATATTATAATCCACATGTCGTCCAACGCCATGCGACGACAGTGTGACTCCCACCAGGGGCCTGTGAGGACGAGGAGCGTCTAACGAGGACGAGGAGCTGGAGATCAAGGACATCAAACACTGATCCAGGAGATCACGTCAGAGTCCCAGACACTAAACCACACTGCCTACCTAGTTCGAGAATCCAGAAGAACTGTACTTAGGAGCAGATTGAAAGAATTATGGATTTATGTTACCAGACATGCCGAAGCTATGCTATGCTAGGCTACAACATGCAATGTTTATGGTTTCATATTTCATTCAACGCCAGTCCACCTGTCCCCTTGAGTGGCATCTCGATTCAGATTCCTGTTTGGTATTTGTCTCCACACAAGCCTGATACAGTAAAAGCGAACAGGAAGATATGCTCTTGTTGTACAACCTTCTTCCTTCAAGCGCCAAAACAAGATGGTGAGGGCAAGGTCTGTTCATACACAAATAGTTTCTCTTCTTGGGAGGAGAAAGAAAAAACTATTGATTTAATGACAACAAGCACTGGCCGCAAATCGATGGGGCAAAAGGAGGAGCTGCATTATGAAGAAAAAAGGACAGATAATATTGGATCACACCATCATCTCCATCCCTCTAACTAGCGTCCTTGAAATGACATCCCTTCACACTCCCAAAAGCTAAGTACTGTAGTTTAGTTCAAGCTGCAGTGGGAGTTTTTTTGTTTTGTTTCATTTGTGTCCTCAAATCAAAGATGAACGATTTTAAATGGCTTTATATTTGTTTCCAAGGCTTACAGCACTGCCCTTTTCAAACCCAACCGTTTCTGAGAGTTCGAAAAGTGTTGTCTCCCTTCCTTAATGGACGCCTGGTGGCCAGAGTCTTGAATAACTGTCGGCTCACCGTCTGAAATAACCACACGCAACCTAGAAAATATCCTGCTCCTGATTACAGAGCTTGTCATCACTGTCACTGTGTGTCAGTGGACATCGTGGGTTGTGAAATGTTCCCGGTGAACAAACAGCAGACGTGTTCTCTCCTCTCCTGTTTTCTTACCCATGAAGAAGAGCAGCACTCCTTCTCGAATGTCCAAGTGCTGAGTGTTTGATTGGTGCTAATTGTATCTGAATGACTGTGTCCAGAGCATACAAAACTGTAATGTGTATACAAGCTGGCCGTTGGTGGCATGACTGAAAGGTGTTTTCCTCACCTGTCATTTACATCTTACTTTCGCCCCCAAAACAATTTTGATTGACAACAATTAGTTTTTTTTTCCACCAGCTGATCCACCAGCCGAACAAAGAAGTACTTTCTCAACTCATCCCATCCACACTACTGTCAACACAGCTTCTGCCAGTCTAGAACTGTTTAAAATATGCTTTTTTGAACAACTGTACTCTCCCTGGTGGATTCAGGCCTGCCTATTTTGTGATGTAGAGTTATTGTTCCTTAAATAAAACAGTGATGGCTTCTGTTTGAAGCATCGTCATTATCATCACACGCAGACACTCGAAGATCATCTGTTCTGTTTATGACACCTTGGCATGTTTGCCTAACAGGACAATAGCGCCCCTAACAAGGAAAGTGGGACACTAGGAATGCAGAATGTCACTCTTTCATCTGTGACTTGACGTCAGCCTTAAAGTAAACACTTCACTTGTGACGATGTTGCACCTGAAGAGCTGAGAGTGCTGATGGCGTAAATTGACTGATACTACTAAACACAGCCAACCCAATGATGTCACTGGTGGTGAGGCAAGTAGCATAAATGTGAAAGGTATTACTTTCAAGAGTGACACACAGACACGTTTGTGTAGTAAACCTCTATTCACAGCAACGGCAGGTTGATATTCAAACCACTAAGTTCACAATGCCCAGTAGCTTGTGCTCATCAACACCCAGAGGCGTCCACAGCCTGGGTGAAAAGCAACACTCTCCCTCCAAACCTTTCCTGAGTGGTTTCCCACTGCATGGCTTATACCCAGGCACTTCACCCTCCCTGTGTTCCCAGAGCTGCCTAGTGCACAGGTGTTGGTGAGGAACAGCTTGCACGATAGCTCTGTGATATTGTGATGAGGCGACAGCCTAGGATGCTTTCGAATTCTGCTGCGGCGAGTCTGGGTTCCCCAGGGGAGGGGGGAGGGGGGGAGGAGGGAGGGGGGGGGAGGTTTCTTGGGTTGGCACAGCTGGCCGCGGCCCTCACCAACCGCACCACAGATGTCCGAGGGACAGGAGACGGTGGCGACCTCATCCCAGTGGCTTGACCTTGTTCGCCGGTGTTACCGCAGGTGAATGAGAAATGAAATGTAAATACTGGCTGCCAGGTTGATCCCGGTTGCACCTGGTCTCTCGTTAGGTTTCCTGGGAGTCTGAACCACAGATCGGCAGGGTTTGAGTCCTTTACAGAGCCGCTGATGAGGTTATGGGGCAAGGGTCTTTTTCTAGTTAGTCGTGGAGATGGGAGTGACATAATGCCCAGAGACAGAGGAGGGAGGCTGTGATACAGAGAGGAATTTGTACGGCCATTTTGTTTGGTGCTTCCAGAGTGGTTTGAGAGACGGCGTTTTCTAGGAATCGATAGATCGGATATGGACCCTGTCTGTGTGTGAGGATAGAAATATAAAGATGCCAAAAGAGACAGACAGAGAGAGAGACAGAGAGAGAGAGAGAGAGACAGACAGAGAGAGAGAGAGAGAGAAAGAGAGAGACAGACAGAGAGAGAGAGAGAGAGAGAGAGAGAGACAGAGAAAGAGAGTGTGCATACTTTATTTATAGCATAGATTTTTATGTGGGTCAACTTCATATTTGTCAATTCTTTATGAACAGAGAGCAGAGCTGTCTGAACAGCAGAGGGCTCTATGCACATTTTGAATAAAGCTCTACATTTTCCATTCTACACATTGCTACCCCAAACAAGCTGTTTCTCTCTTCTGGAGCCAGAACACATCTCTCCTTTCTGCAACCCTGCTGAACAACATTTGTTTTCACAGTATGACCTGTCAACACCTTCCCAACTAGCATACTTCAAAGAAAATCGAGGAGATCAAATCCACATTAAAGGGTGGATAGCAGGTGGATGTTGGGTAACTGTATTTTGTATTCAATATTTGTAATCTCTATTTGAAATAAGGCTGCCAAATTCTTGATAACCATTTAATGAGGAATTGGGAATGAGAGATTTCTTTTGTATTGCAAGGTAACCTGAACAGAATCCAAATAGTCTCCGGTAATGACAAATAATGCTCTCAACATGCTGATTGAAGAAATGCTTTCCCAATGCCAGCATGTTTAATATCTTGAAATCCATACTCCATAAGGGTCCACCAATGCAAGAGGCCCTTTCCAGTTTCCAAAGAGACAGAATTCACGTCCCAGGTTTTCAAACTGGAATCCTCACCGAGAATCAATTTCTTAAAAAAGAATTCTCCTATAATTCCCTTTTTATCAATTGAGCCTGCTCTCAAGATTGTCTCCAGCAATTTCATTACAGTCAATTAGCCAAGCTAGAGGGAGCGTCTGTGCTCAGCGACAGAACCGAGATGCACACAACATGCGTCACAGACGCTGCATGTTAAGCAGCAACGGCAGGCAGCCAGACGAGCATACTCAGAATAGCCGCAGACAGACAGCTCCAGGTTTTATTAAAGCCCCTAATGACACCAACGAGAAGGGGGTGACAGAATGGACTCTGACTCAAAATCGAAATGATGACTACTTGAAAATTACACCACAGCCCTAATGATCAGGAGAAGGGGATGGTTTCAAGGGATCTGTTTGTTGTGTGTGGGTGTGTGTGTGTGTGTGTGTGTGTGTTTCTGTGTGTCAGTAATCGATTCCTGTTTAGCATTCCTATCGGCTTGTGTCGTACCGTCATTAGAGGTGATCAGAGAGAAACCGATCTTTCCTCTGATTTTAGTTGTCTCCCAGGTTATTTAAATACATATTCTATTCATCATGGCCCCTGGTTATAATTAAATAAAAAATGATTTGGCTTCTATTACAGCTATTAGAATGACTGGCTTTATCTTTTCAGTTTTTACAGTAAATGCTCTGTCACTTGTTAAGAGGACTAAAGGCAATGTAATATAATATTCGTTCTTTTATCTTTCATTCTTTCAAATGCTTTTGTGTTCAAACAATTCCCATCTGGAGCTGCCGTGATTTTCTTTCAGGTTCGTTATTCGAGTCAATCTTAACATTCATAAATCAAATACATGCTGATAAGGTTATTGTGTGGGCTCTTCACTTGATACATTAGTCTTAATTAGCCAAATCTGTCTCATACCTTCTGATTATCACCAAAACGGATACTACGGAAGAATACCATTATGTCTTTGACATGGAATTGGCTTTTATCAGTTCCATCACAATAACATCAGCTTGTTGTTGAGCAGGTAGCTGTCCAGAGACTCTGGAATATAAGAGTTTCAGTGTAACACCAACTCATTTCCACCAAGATCTTTCCGGAACCTTGCGTCTCACAGTTTTTTTTTTTCTTCTTTGTTTGTATTTTTATTTTATTCCGCCGTCAAGTTTTTTCTTTTCTTGTGTCAGCCCACATCTGTCAGCACACAAACCAAGGCTGTTATGCAAATTGTTGGGGTCCATTTTAAGTAAAGTGTCGACTGGGGTTTACTTCAGTGAGATTTGCCATCGTTTGTTCCTTCCCCGTGCTGCACAGGATGCGAAGGTGCCCGTTTCTTGGGCTGTACCATAGAGAGCCGTGGCGACAAACTTTATTTCTCACACCAACCCCATCCCCCCTTTTTTTGCTCTTCATGAATATCTAGTTTCTTTTTCTTCCCTCCCCTCCCCCCCTCTATGACAGATTATGCGTCATGGTTTTTAATTGATCCCTCTGGGTGAGATTGTGAATGTTGGGGGGGAGAGTTTAGCCATACTGCGTGGTTTGAACCCAGACACTTGTGATTTTCAGGCAAACAGAAACGCTGGAACACCTGACTATAAACTGAATTAATTGGTTATACCACCATATGTGAATGTTTCTAAATATGTAAGTACTCTCAGGCACACAATATAGGGCTGCTGTTGTTAGTTTGTTTTGGTTTTTTTACAGATAGGGAAAATTGCTGTGGAGGACAAACTGTGTTGATTTGGGCAAGAGAGAGGGATACTGTGAGGGGGAGGGAGACTGTGCAGCACTGTGAGGACTAGATATTAGGTTCCGAACAGGAACAGTCCCCTCTTCATTTCATCCTTAATCTGAGGAGCTGGTGCTGTGTAGAGGGACACCAGAAGTTTAATCTGCTTCCTAATGCCAAGCCTCACCTACGGAGCTGTGTGTGTGTGTGTGTGTGTGCCTGTATGTGTGTGTGTGTGTGTGCCTGTATGTGTGTGTGTGTGTGCCTGTATGTGTGTGTGTGTGCCTGCCTGCCTGCCTATGTGTGTATTTCATCCCTGTGTACATATTTCAGGACATCCAGACCCTCTTTTCTCTCAAGCATGACTCATCAGTTTTGTTAGTCTCCCATCATGCCTCAGGGGTACTCGACGCGCTTCGTACCTCAGTCTTCCTTCCCAGATGATCTACGCTCATTAAAGGCACGCAGGCCGAGGCTGTATGTCAGCGCAGCGTCCCCTGTCCTTACCGCACGGTCCCAGAGAGAAACCCAATCTAACAAATCCTCTTATGAAGACATCATTCTCATATGATCGGACCCGCCATCCCTCCCTGACGTCAACTCATCCCTCCTCCTCCTTCCTGTCACAGCCGCAGCATCGATCAGAGACAGGGGGCCGCGAGGCAGGATGGGCCATGCGGACGACTCGTAATCCATTAGGAATATATTTTGCAAAGCATTTGGTTCAGGCCCCTGACACAGGAGGTATGCCGGTCAGAGTTAATGTGGTCTCGTTGGCATGCAGATGAAGGGTCGGATTCCCATACCATCAACTACAATAATTGAACTGTCGTCCAAAAAGCTGTATTCCCCCCATGCATACAATTAGCATTAGCCAGCTACACACCAACCTTCCTGCTATTAACCGCTCTTGTATGAATATATCAAAAGCCTTTAATGCCGTGTATATATATATATATATACTTTGTTTTCTGTCAGTATATATATATATATATACACATTTCAACAATCAACAATTCACACGCGTTAAAAAGCCACACCATGGTAACTGGAAATGACCTCAATGAACCCCAGAGTAGCCCAGATGATTTTAATGATGTCATTTCCCGTTTCTTTTCAATCTGACATGGCTGCTGGATGACTGATGCTGAACCCAGGGTGAGAGCGATCCCTCTGTGGGTGGTGACCGCACGTGACGGTTCAAGGTGAACACGGCAGCATCTGATACCAGGCCCCTGGGAGAGATACATGGAGTGAGATAGCATCTTGTTGGTTAGACAGACAGACTGGCTCTGCTTCAGGAAGATCGCTGGTGTTGTGGGAGAAAACACGACTCTTATTTTGGTCAATCCAGCAGAACAGTATGGGAGGGGGGGGAAGGGGGTAGTAAGCAGAACTGGAATGTGGAGATATACATGGTGCACATATGCTTCCTTCCGATTTGGACTCTCCAATTAAGCATCCCTGCTGATAACCTAATTATGTCACATCTGGTAATGAAACATCGTTAACCGTGGAATGTATACTTCCACAACTACTTGTGCTTTGTTTGCATTGTGTATCCCTTATTCACCATTCTCACACATTTTAAATCAGTCACAGTGTATAAGTCAGGAGTCAGGTGGCTGAGCGGTGGAGAATCGGGCTAGTAATCAGAAGGTCGCCAGTTCGATTCCCGGCTGAGCCAAATGCCATTGTGTCCTTGGGCAAGGCACTTCACCCTACTTGCCTCGGGGGGAATGTCCCTGTACTTACTGTAAGTCGCTCTGGATGAGAGCGTCTGCTAAATGACTAATAGTATAAGGGAGGAATAAACAGGGCAGGCTTTTGTTCAGTAAATCTAAAAAATAAAAAAAAGTAGACCAAGTCATCGGGCTCAAGGAAAGTCCAATAAATGTATTCTTGCCAGCAAGGAAAAAGGTCTGACTCGGTTCAGAGTTGTCTCGAATCTAGTTTTCATGCATGATTATTAATACAACATGGGTGAGAAGTCTCCTCCCCTGCATAGCAGCTGCCCAGTTGATGATAATGTTCTTTCTACGGGTGATAATTTAGCTCAAGGAACTAACAATGTTTATCGCAGGTTGCGGATGAAACTGGGAGAGAGACCTTGAGTGTTTCATATCTATCTTGCACGCCCAGAGTAGTTTTCATAACACATTATTTAGGTAGGAAATATTTCCACACCGTGTTCTTTTGGTGCAGTATAAAGGTTACATCCTTAGTTTCTCCTAAACACTTTAAAACCTTGCAGAAGCAAATAGCGGTTGCGAGTCCTTGAATTCAGCGTCTACATCAATAAAGTGAAGAGGCAGCAGATGAATGGATCCTAAATCTAAGACCGTGTCTGATGTACATCCAACCTCCCTCTTTTTATGCCAGGCATCCAACCCTGGCTTGTTGGAACACAAGGTCAAATCATTTTTACATTCCAGGCCATTCTCTGACCTTTGCTCAACTTTTTAGAGCAAAATTGCTTGTGCTTGTTTGGCTTGAATGTGATTAACACACATCTGTTTCACGTATTAAGTATATTATTAAAATAACTGTTCATGTCCCTGATATCTCGGGAGGAAAGTAGACGGTATTTCAGCCGTGTACCTCGCGAAAAAAGAAAAGAAACCAACAGAAAAAGTCTCTGGGAGTATTTCGTTGTCATGGAGGATTGAAAAGAGGGGGGGGGAACCCACTCCGGCAACAGTAACAGGAGCTCTTGAAGCGAATGTGTTCAGTCCTCCAGGTGGGGAACAAACTGACACAATCGAGAGTCCCCACGACTTCCCCCCCGACACTCAGCCGGGACGCGGGTTACGCTCTGGCATCCGCTCGTCTGTTCTTTACAAACACAACCGCTAGGAGACCGCCAAGACGGCAGAGAGGGAGGCCACAGCGCATACAAGTGATCCTTCATGATGTTATCCACGGGGTCGCTCTTCTCTCTGCTCCACGCTCATCTCCCTCTCCTGCATCTCTCATGCTTTATTTGATTTGTGTGTTTTTTACAGGGTGCAGGGGAAACTCTCTGGCTGCCATCTGCTCCAGCAGGCTCAAAAAAGCAACAGCGTCAGACTGTTAAATGACAGTTTTTTTTGTTATGATTATAAAAAGGTAAGAAGGGTCTTAATGGCAGCCGAGGGCCCCGATATCTCCCTCCCCTGTCTCTCCTCCTCTGCCTCAGCCCTATGAATACGTCTCTAATAACATAGATGAGGATCAGGCGTCGTTGAGATTCGTTTTCCAGGTCAGAGATTTTGGACCCGTCAGTTAGGGTCCCAAGGCTCTTTTTAGTGTGAACCTGGCTTGAGAGATTACATCTCAACTGACACACTGGAAGAACATCTCAAAATAATAGTCTAATGACACGTCTTAACCCAGATTACGAGTTTTTATCGCACCCCACTGAGCAGTTTAAAGGGGGGACAGCCAGGGGAGTTTTATTTTCCAACAGTATTTTCTTCTTTTTTTTCACAGTTACACAGACCATATCACACCCCATATATATACAGTGCCCTCCAAAAGTATTGGAACAGTGAGGCGAATTCCTTTATTTTTGCTGTAGACTGAAAACATTTGGGCTTGACATCAAACGATGAATGTGAAACCAGAGATCAACGTTTCAGCTTTTATTTCCAGGTATTTACATCAGGATCTGATGCACAAATTAGAAAATATCACCTTTTTGTTCGAACCCACCCATTTGTCACGTGAGCAAAAGTATTGGAACATGTGACTGACAGGTGTGTTTTGTTGCCCAGATGTGTCCT
The DNA here is from genome assembly GCF_021917145.1 of Hypomesus transpacificus. NCBI lineage: Eukaryota > Metazoa > Chordata > Actinopteri > Osmeriformes > Osmeridae > Hypomesus > Hypomesus transpacificus. The sequence goes on from NC_061079.1 coordinate 1,395,097, forward strand.
ATTACATACATTATTCAATCAATAAATACCACTGAATGTCTACACTCAGGTTCAGATTGGGTAAGATAGGTTTTGTCTATGCAGACTGTATTCAGAGGTGAAAACAACATGAAAACCAGAGCGCTGTCTTTGGGTGAAAAACAAGCAATTGTGAGTCTTAGAGAAGATGGAAAATCAATCAGAGCCATTGCAGAAACATTGGCCATAGCCAGTACAACCATTTGGAATGTCCTGAAGAAGAAGAAAACTACTGGTGTACTAAGTAACAGACGTCGAACAGGTAGACCAAGGAAAACATCAGCAGTTGATGACAGAAACATTGTAAGAGCTGTAAAGAAAGACCCTAAAACAACTGTTAGTGAGATCAGCAACAACCTCCAGATGGCAGGAGTGAAGGTATCACTATCTACTGTTCGCAGAAGACTTCATGAACAAAAGTACAAGGGCTACACCAGAAGATGCAAACCACTCATTAGCAAGAAGAATAGGAAGGCCAGGCTGGAATTTGCCAAAAAGTACAGAGATGAACCTCAAAAATTCTGGGACAAAGTTTTATGGACTGATGAGACAAAGATTAACTTTTACCAAAGTGATGGAAAGGCTAAAGTTTGGAGAAAGAAAGGAACTGCTCATGATCCCAAACACACAAGCTCATCTGTGAAACACGGTGGAGGTAATGTCATGGCTTGGGCTTGCATGGCTTCTTCTGGGACGGGCTCATTAATCTTCATTGAGGATGTAACACATGATGGCAGCAGCAAAATGAACTCGGAAGTCTACAGAAACATTTTGTCTGCCAATTTAAGGAAAGATGCAACCAAACTGATTGGCAGAGCCTTCATCATGCAGCAAGATAACGACCCAAAACACACTGCCAAAACAACAAAGGAGTTCATCAGGGGCAAGAAATGAAAGGTATTAGACTGGCCAAGTCAATCTCCAGACTTAAACCCTATAGAGCATGCATTTTACCTGCTTAAGAGGAGACTGAAGGGAGGAACCCCACAAAACAAACAACAACTGAAAGCGGCTGCAGTGAAAGCCTGGGAAAGCATCAAAAAGGAAGAATGCAAAAGTTTGGTGACGTCAATGGGTCACAGACTTGCTGCAGTTATTGAAAGCAAAGGATTTGCAACTAAATATTAAGTCTTATTCACTTAAATATGTTTTAAGTATATCTGTTCCAATACTTTTGATCACATGACAAATGGGTGGATTCAAACAAAATGTGATATTTTCTTAGTTGTGCATCAGATCCTGATGTAAATACCTGGAAATAAAAGCTGAAACGTTGATCTCTGGTCTCACGTTCATTATTTGATGTCAAGCCCAAATGTTTTCAGTCTACAGCAAAAATAAAGGAATTCGCCTCACTGTTCCAATACTTTTGGAGGGCACTGTATATTATTGTGGTTTGATGTTATATACAGTAACCTTCCTCTGTCTGGCACATGATGGATGATTTCAATCTGTTGTTAAAACACTTCAAAGTCCTCTTCCCTGCATTCGAGCGCCACGTCCCTCCGTCGCGGTGAGAAGAGAAAACGGCATCATGCAAGCAACAGGAGGAAGTCAGGGAGAAGATGGATGTGGAGGAGGTGGTGTCGGCTGTCGTAGAGAAACACACCAGTCGACCGAAGGGACCGCGCCCCCCCCCCCCCCGGCCCCCCGGCCCCCCCCGGCCCCGGCCCAGGCTGCCCACAGCTTTTGTGTGTCTGTCTCATTTCACAATTCATCAGCCGGGCACAACTGTCAACCAGGCCTTCAGCTCAGCCGATCCATCAGGTCCTGTCAACCAGCCATCAAAACTGAGAGATGAGACTCCCCTGTTGGAATTCCATTAGTCCCAGAAGCAGCCGGCCACAGCCAGCCGGCCAGCCACCCTGTTCAGGTCTCAAAGAGATAATAAAACCATATCGGCAAATCAGAGCAGTCCCTTCCTCTCTCCGCCCATCCCTCACGTCCCCTTCTCTTTCCTACCCAGGGGACGTGCTGAAGCATTCGAGCTGTATTGACTGACATTATTTTTCTTTTCAATCCTGGCGAGGCTTCACTGTTGAATGAAATATTTGTGATTTTTCTCCTTTCCCCCCTTTTTTTGTCTTTCCTCTCTCCTCGTCAACACATCCTCTTTCAGGGCTGCAGGTAGTTTGGCCTCATCTCAAATGAGATGGATCGGAACTTGGTTTCGGCAGTTTGTCGTCATGATGCAGCTGTGCAGTAGTTCTTTGAAAGCCCAGCATGGTAACATCCCAGTAGTAAAATAATGGTACCGTATGGTCTAGATGTATAGTCCATGATTTCTTGTTGAGTCTTCTTGATCTATGTGAAGGTTTCCAGGATTCACGTTGTAATATTTAACAAGCAAGAACAGAACGGGCACATCAACTTAAGATGACACCATCTTGTCCGGCTTTTTAAGCTCACCTAAGAAATGCCTTGTGAGAAATCCCACAACCAGGATTCAAACTTGCAACTTCTTCATCAGCTGTCAGACGGTCTCCCGCTGGTTGGGGGTAGAGGTGTCAATCCCTGGGCTTGTAAACACACGCTGTTTCACTCCCACTTGTACAAGGGACTATAATGATGCTTGATTACGTCCTTTCTCAAAACCAGCTTCATCTGTCAAATTATGCAAATTAGAAGGGTATCATTAGCATAAGGCATTGCTTTTCAATAGCGATAAACGTAGTTGATCGATGCATTAACAGCATCGGAAACGTCATTGTTAAGTGGTTAAATCTTAAGAATAACACAGTGTTTGTGACAAAGAGGCATTGTTTATAGAAAAGAACAAGCAGTCCACTAGACGTTTTCTTGCCTGCAGTGCAAACGTCTTGTCTGCTTTCCGATGTGTGTCTGGGGAAAATGGGATAGTCTGACTCACTTTAACTGCCCACTGTGAGGTGGAATAACTGCCCGAGAAGCAAATATCATGGTTGTCTGCTAACAAAAATGGACTTCACCAAGGTATTAAAGAGAAGGCAATTTCACATCCGGTTTCCAATAAGACAAATAAAATCGATTGACACTATGCACAGGGTAAGCACCTGAACTATCCCACTGGGCATGCTGATAAAAATCTAAACCCTGGCTGCCGCTAATAACCTTGTAAATTGCTGTTAGGGCAGACAAAATTCAGCAATGCGCTAGTTCTCCGAAATACCAGATCTGCTTATGGTTCTTAAGAAGAATGCCACATATTTAATTCTGGATATATATATATTTTTTAAATGCATATTGTATGTGGTACAGTCTGAAATACAGTATAACACCTTAGCAAGGGTTTTCTCTTTAATACACAAATGATTCACTCATGTTAACCCCTGACTGTACATGGCGCCATCGAGACAGAGACAGACTACCTTCTCTGGTCAAGATGAAACCAGCCAATCAAAACAGCTGGTTCATAGGAGACTGTTTGAGCCCTGGTGTAACTTGTGGTATTTCCATGCAGAAGGTCTCGCTTCTATCTGAAGCCCAATCCTTCTCTGGAAATTGATTGAAGCAAATGTCCGATTCGCTGACTTCCTCACAATGCCCCTTTGTGACAGGATTACGTCCTCTCCCGATCTCCCGGTCTCTCCGTCCCGCGGTGCGATACCCCAACCCCTCGGAGCGAGCCCCGAGTGTTTAAGAGGGTGGAGAAGATGAGCAATGTTGTCTCGTCTTGGGCAATGGCATTACCCTTTTTTTCCCTTAATCCCTCAAATGGACCTTCAGGCAGTCAATTTGCAGGCAGCAGACTGTGAAGCGCTGTAATGATGGGTTATTGACCCATTTGCCGTTTTGGCGACGAGGGCAGAGGGAAACTTAAGAGTTCCTATTTTTCAGCCGTCAGAGGCCATACTGTCAGACTCTGCAGCTCTGTAGTTGAATACGTACATAAATTTCAATGAAGGAAGATGTGTTTTTTTGGGGGGGGGGGATTCTTTTTCGAGACACTTGTTTTGTCCGTGTAAGGGCCATCGACTTCACAACAGGATGTGGTGGAAGGCACTTCCTGTTGTAAAGTCGTGGCTGCCTTCACTCAGCCACTGGGCCTGTAATTGCATGCCAAGCAGATGGAAAAAATGCCTTATCATTATTTATATTGATTCATGCAGTATGTAATTGAATATGGAAGGTAGAAAAATCTAATTTGAAAGGAAGCAATGGTATAAAAGAAGGGTATGTATTGTCTTACATGTGATTTGTCTGTCCAACATCCCTTTTGATGGTTTTGGAGATGAACAGCGATGCTCTGTTATGGCTCAGGCCCAGTTAGTTTACTGCATCCTGTTGTTGAATAATCATTCAATTATACGATATTAAGCTTTTACTTATCTGGTTGAAGACATGACTTAAATCTTGCAGCAAAAAACTAAAACGTAATGACATCTATTAAAGCTGTTTAGATTCATTACCATTAAATCAATCACTATTATGGTGTCGTATCTCGTCTCTGTCTCTGTCTCTGTCTCTGTCTCTGTCTCTGTCTCTGTCTCTGTCTCTGTCTCTCTCTCTCTCTCTCTCTCTCTCTCTCTGTGTCTGTCTGTCTGTCTGTCTGTCTCGCTCTGTCTCTGTCTCGCTCTGTCTCCGTGTCTGTCTCCTTCTCTCTCTCTGTCAATTTGCTCTTCCACGTGATTCCATTTAAAAAATAAAGGGGGCAGAATATCACCAGACACATTTTTCTTCTGAAAAGTTGTTTGTGGAGACTGCCCTTCAAGCCCCTCCTCTCCCCTCCCCTTCTCTCCCTTCCTCTCTCTTCGCCCCTCCCCTCTCCTCTCCCTTCCTCTCTCTTCTCCTATCCTCTCCGCTCCCTTCCTCTCCCCTCCCCTCCTCTCCTCTCGTCTCCTTTCCCTTCCTCTCTCCTCTCCCCTCCCCTCCTCTCCTCTCGTCTCCTCTCTCTTCTCCCCTCCCCTCCCCTCCTCTCTCTCCTCTGCACCCTCGTCCTCTCAGTCTCTCCCACTCTCTTCCCTCCTCTTCTCCCCTCGTCTTCACCCGTTAATGCTGCTTATTTATCTAGATGGCCCTCTGCTCCTCCCTGACAGGAGGGGGGGGGCTCCTGGGGGCCCCTCTCTCCCTGCGTCTCCTCGTTCGCCCACTGCTGACACACCATGAATAAAGAAGCCCCTTCCATGTCACTGTCGTTAGAACCATAAGGAGGGGCTGACCTCCGGCCTTGATATGCATCGTGTGTGTGTGTGTGGAGGTGCACCCTCGCGCGTGTCGGAAAAAGATGGGTGCGGTCATGGTATGGATTTGTGGAATGGGTATTTGGCCTTAACAGATCACTATCGAAATTAACGATAACAAAATTATATATGTGCTGTTCATTATTCTCTTATTTCCAGTAGCACCAGTCACAGGGCAAACACAATCTCTCCCGGATAACCTGGGGTTACTCTTGTTGTCTCATGACATAAATCAGTAGAACATGATTGTGAGCTAACCGCGCTCTCACTGGTTCTGTGCTGTAGATTGATCTGGCTGGCAGTGGATCATAACAACCATGCAAGAGGGCAGGAGTGAGTCATAAACCCTTGGGCTGATATGAATAAACCATTGTGTGTGCGTGTGTGTGGGCTTTAATCACGCTGTAGGTCACAGGCTTCCATGCCAACCATAGGTTGAATGTAGCAACTGATTATTCCTCGCTGTTGGGTGTTGTATACCCATCAATATTGTCAACGTTCAGCCGAGGTTGTTTGGTGAATTCGGCGGTTGCCAGTGCTGGTTTCTTGTCTGGAGATTTCTGGGTGAACTGTAAATGTTCCGGAGGCCAGTGGGTCATCTGTCAGTGCTGCTCTGATAAGTTGTTTTTGAAAAACCACAACAAAGCTACTACCTGTATTTAGAGCCTTATTCAAAAGCACTCATCCTTTACAAGGTATGTTTTATGTTCAAGAGGACTTTTTAGATTTAGAGCTAAATATGGACAATATAAATCATGGACATAAAAAAACATGGACATTATAAACATGGACATTATAAACATGGACATTATAAACATGGACATTATAAACATGGACATTATAAACATGGACATTGATGGAGCACAGACATGCATCATTACCTAGCTCTCTGGATCCAGTTATTGTTGTTCTCAATAAGCATTGGTTCGTGGTACAGTACACTAATGAACAAGCCGTGCCATAGGCATACGCTCATGCTAGTTGGACAATCCACCCCACAAATCTTAGCATCACATGGAGTAAAACGCTGATTATTTTTATTATGAGATGGTAGTTTAATTGACAAAGACCCTCTATGCGTGCAGTAATATAGTGTGGTTACAGTATCCAGGGATGGTGTTGTTAACATGGAAAACCAGCAAATTCACTCAAGACTACCAAAATTAAATCTGTGTCAACTCAAATAAGTCACCTTCGTTCTCTGCTGCTCTTGGCTGCTTGGCTGATTACCCGGAGAGCGAGACAAAGTTTCATGTTTCATTTAATGGGCTGTGGCTCGAAGCAGTGGAGAGGGCTCGCACCTCTGCCTGTTAGAGTGACAGGAAATGGACACTAGGAAACGCAGGGAGGGTGGTGGTGGGGAGGGGGCGGGGGATGAATATCCAATTAAATTACTGTGACACTGGCCATGGTATGGAGGTGTATGTGGGGCTGAAACGCTCTGCCAAGCCCCTTCCAGAGGACCGGTTTCACCCCAGCCCCTGTGTCCTCAGTCAGCCTTGGGCCCGGCCTTCATCACGACCCCCCTCGCTCGCTCGCACACACGACATCGCTCCCTTTGATCACTTCAAAGCACCTGATCTACTGTTCGGACCATTAGAGCGAGACCGAGAGAGAGAGAGAGGTACTTATATTTATGTCCCTTTCAGAAAATTAACTGATGTTTTTTTTCCGTAGAAAGTAAAGGTTTGGGGCTAAGAGGGGGTGGGGGGGGGGCAGGCAAGAGGAGCTTCATGCAGGAGCACGGATCGATTTCTTTTCAGTTATCAGTTGGTTTTTCTGTGATTCTAGAAGCTGTTTATCGAAAGTGTGTCAGGTAACAGCTTAGAATGATGTCTGGATGAGAAAGGGGGGAGTTGGGGGAGGAGGATGGGGTGGGGGAGGGGGGGAGGGGGGGAAGGAGGGGGGAGAGGGGAGGAGGGGGGAGGGGGGAGGACGGGGGAAGGGGAGGGGGGAGGAGGGGGGAGGAGGAAGAGGGGGGAGGAGGAGGGGGGAGGAGGGGATCTGTGATCTGATCAGTACAGCCTTGACTCTGATCTACGAGTTTAAGTGAGCTGCTCCTCACCTTGGCCTGACTTTGTTGTTAGGGATTTACTACTCAGGAAAAAACTGCTGACTCTGTGTTTCTTTTAATTGAACATCACCCAGCCTACATCCTCCCCTCGTTGCTCACCATCCACCCCGGAAGTGCACCCCAAAACACATGGGAAAAACAGGTCAAGGTGATGAGGACTCATGTTTAGCAGACCGAGAAAGCGAGGGCAGCAAGAACAGGCCGTCTTCCCCTCTCTCTCTCTCTTATTTCCAGTCAAAACAAAACAAAACAAAAAAACAATGGTGTTGTGACAAGATGCAATCAGGTTCCGGCAGTCGCTTGCTGTCCCCTTGTTGAGTAGGGTCTTCTGTTTCCCCAAGCCTGAAATGATCGGTTCAGTGTCCGGCGTCAGTGTCCGCTCCGGTTCTGCCGGGGCTGAAGTCCGTGCATTATTAGAGGAGAGGACAGCTTGTCTGATATCTCTGCTGTGTGCGTCCTCCCCCTGCTGCATGACCATCACTCCTGGATGCCTGTCCTACCCCACAGCGGCCTACAGGTCTCACGACTCGCCATGCCTCCTCCGTGGTCCACAGGTGACGGAACAAGCTTGTTTCCGCCAATCCCCGTTAGCGTGTGGAGCATTTCGATTAGCAACAACGTGCACTTATCTGCGTGCGTTGTCGGCTGTTGTGTCACGGTATTTCAGGGATTATTCTAAATCTGCTGTGATTTTTTATTGTGTCATTGAAAACAGTTTGTGAGCTGTCTTGTGTTAAGCTGTGGAGAGAGATCATTGAAAGACGTTAAGTATTATTGCGGTGTTCTGTTTGTCCAGTACCCTTCAACGGACTCCTATTAGCGTTTGTCAAGCTGTCCGTTTGTCATTACGTTTATCAGAGAATGGCTGTAGTTATCGTTGCACATATGGCTGAAACCATCCAGCATAATCAGGTCAACATAACCTTTTGTAATGATGTGTATGTTGGCTGCATAAGGAGTGGGTTTGAGCACATTGTACACTGCGCTGAATAATAGCCTGTCTGAAAAGGCTTCGGAATCGAAGCCACAGAAACTATTCAGACTTCACTATTCAGTAGACTGACTGTGGGTCGTGGTTAACTGTAAAATAGTTATTGTGGAAATGACAAAAAGGCAGATTTCTAAACATTTCACATTGAAGGCAATGGAGGAGGAAGATGTACACACTGCATGTACACACATGTAAGGCACACTCAGCAACTGTAATCGCATTGTTTAATCCCAATTTATCTCAAAGCTTCGCCCCTTTCCATCCTCCTCTCCTCTATCTCCTCCATCCTCCTCCCTCCCTCCCTTCCTCCCCATCCCCTCCTCTCCTCCTCTACTCCTTCTCCCCCCTCCATCCTCCTCCCCTTTCCTCCTCTCCTCTATCTCCCCCCTCCATCCTCCTCCCCTCTCCTCCTCCTCTCCTCTATCTCCCCCCTCCATCCTCCTCCGTCCAAACAAACAAAACCTCCCACCTGATTGTTCAGCCTGAGCTGAACGCAGCATCTCAAGCCTCGCTCCTTGGCGTTGGCCACTGCCGAATCCACCAAGGACGGATTGGCCGCAGCCGAGGAGTGGCCCTGTGTGAGCCCAAGCCGACCCTAAGGCCTGGCCCCGAGGCCGGGACAGAATCAGCCGCGGCCAGCTTGTGCTCTGTGCAGTAAGGATTGGTCCCATCTGCCGAGGGTGTCGGGCTGTGCTCCACCCCTGGCTGAATGTTGGCCTCACTTCAGACAGGAGGTCAGAGACAGCACACCACTGTATGGAGTTCTCCAGTGACTGTGTTGCAATGGTGTGTGTTGGCGCATGTCGAAGTGGGGGGGGAAGGTTAGCTCAAAACACAGGGATTGTTGGTGTACAACTTTGACCTCTTTGACCACCATGAGTCCAAAATATTTGCAAAAAGAAGCAAATATTTTGGGTTGATAATTTAAAACAGAAACTGGTTTTGTTGTGGGTGATTAGTTAACATTTCTGTATGTTCTTCCTCCTGCTGGGGACAGGTATATTTACTTTATGGCAGAAACATATAATAAACAGACACATATTGATTTTCCAAGGTAATTAAAATGCTTTTAAGCATCTTAAACGTTGTACACAAGTTTCAAATAGAAACCCTTATACGGTAGCTTCAATTCCAAGATTAGCATCTGCAAGGAAGGTTAAGGAAATGATACAGCTTGAGGGAGTGTGTCTGTATTTATATTGTTTCCTTTTCAATTATAATTCCTCTGTTCAAGTTGTACATTTGAAAAAGGAGTGAGACGAAATATAACAGACTAAAGCAGTGAAGCGCAGTGAAGCGAGTCTTCAGTGGATGGTGTCAATTGAATGTAGAAGTGTGTTTGCAGCCACAGTTAAAACTCAGTAGGAAAGTAGGTCATGATTCTATTACAGTCATTTAAGATACGTTTGCGAGGCTAAAGAGAAAGGATATTGGTCCAATAAATATTCAACTGATACCACTGGGTCTAAGTAAACCTATCTATCAATCCAAACTGACAGAACCAAATGTGATGTTTGTAAAGTAGCTTTTTTGTGCCGATGAACAATGTTTTTTTTTCTTCCTCTAAATTCTGCCTTGAGAATCTCCCATTGACAGAACCAGTTCCTTTTCACCATCAGTTGCCAATCGGCAAATATGTTTTTAGAGGCTTTAAATTCCACCTTCCAGTCAGTGCAACAACTACAATGTCACTTAATTCTTCCAAATCTGATTCAAGGTTAAGTGTAATAGCCCTTCAGTGTTGCCGGGGTGTCTGTTGGATATGCCAATGGTCCAGACACACACACACACACACACACCTTCTTCAAAAAATAGTTTTACTTGTATTGACTGCTACTGGGGAAATAACATTTACCAGTTTATCAGTTTACCACTCCTCAAACCTGTTATATATAAAAGAGTAAAGCCTTTTTATTACCACTCCTCAAACCTGTTATATATAAAAGAGTAAAGCCTTTTTATTAAAAGTGCATACTTTAGAGAGTAGGCATGTAAAGATTACCTGCAGCATGCTGTACATTGTGTGTGTTTCTCAACGTATTATTCTTTCAAAGGTTCTCTATGGCAAGTTTCTTGCGCTTCTTCTGAGAAGGACTTTATGGAGTTATGGCAACTGGCTCTTAATAATATAGATGGATTATAGCTAAAGAAGTTTCCCTTTTTCAACCAATGCAGCACTTGAATGTGCAGCTTATTATGTGGTACAAGTAAAGAAAGGAGAAGTCAATAAGGGAAGTACAGGAGGAGCAAATTTGGAGAATGTTGTTTTAACAAAAGCTTGTAAGAAATTGTGATGAATGCAAGGGAAATTGAAGTATAGATCGTTTTTTAACAGACACACAGTTCACTCTCGGCTGCATTCCGCTCATGAACAAATCTCCCACTGTAGGTTCATATTTAATGACATGGCAGAAAGATAAACGTAGTTTCCAGGTACTTTTTTCGTGCTCTCTTGTAGCTTTGTGGCCGATCAACGGTGTACAACTTCATTTTGAAATGATTGATGTTCCTTCAACATATTTTTTTTTTCTCCCCGGTATTATAGAATGTGCCGGAAACCTGCACTGCAGGATGAGGATACAGTAGGGGATAGGAGGCATTGCGGTGTCGAGTTTTGTTCTTTGCAGTCTCTGCCAGGAAATAAACAACACTGTACAGTAGACCTGTCTTCAGTACAGTATAGTACAGCTCTCTGGAGTACAGTACAGTACAGCTGACTAGAGTACAGTACAGTACAGCTTCCTAGGGTACAGTACAGCTCTCTAGAGTACACTACACCTCTCTACAGTAACATCACACATGCTGCAAATGCACACCCCGTGTTTGCCCTGTGAGACTCTCATTATAAATCAGGGCTTACAATCTGCATTGCCTTATGAAAGGTGCGCTAGGATCCCGAACTTGTAATTTGATTTTGAAATAATGATGAATGAAGGAGTGGAACAGTGGAACAGGGAGATCTGGGAAGGTAATGCAATACGTTCCCTGTTATTGGTTTCCTTCGAATTCCCAAGGTGAAATAAATCCAGGGAAGATGCCTGTAGACAGGGCAGGTGTGTGTGACCACTGTGTGTTATTGCTTGGAGACTCACATGACACAGTGGTCTTAGATACTCATATGAAGATTTCCTGATTCCCCATTCTGCTTTGCCAATTACAGCTCAATATGGAAGATTATATTGTATTTGCCCCCGAAATGGAATCATCCTTTAGCCACCGACCCGGTAGATCAAAAGCCAACAAAAGAACCAACTCGTGGATTTAAGTAGGAGATGAAAAGAGACGAATTTCACCAGACAAATATCACCATCTCTCCCTCGTTCGTCCTCTGCGAATGAAGAGAGAGAGAGGTGAAGAGATGGAGAGAAAGAGGGTATTAAGACTAGAGTGTGTTTGTGTGCGTGTGTGTGTGTGTGGGGGGGGGGGGGGGGGGGCTAGTAAGACAGGTAAATCAAAGGGGGTTGTGTGTGGATTTCCTAAAGCCAAATTATTCACCCCACGGATGATCGGTTTTACAGCCCTTTTCCTGTATTTCTATCCCCACACAGGACGGCTCTGTGATGGTGAGGCCCCGTGCGTTCCAACGCGAGCCTCCGTCGTGTTTCCGTGTCAGACCCGGGAGTAAATCCCACCTGTCTCTCATGAGCCACTTTGTCAACCACAAAAAAATGAAAATAAACATTATCCCTGAATGTTTTAATGGAGTTCTTATCCATATTTTCTTCAGTGGGAGAAAAAAAGAAGAATAAATGAATTACTAGAATGTTTTCTCAGTTCATGGCCCCCCTTCACTGTGCTTATTTGTGCATTTGAAGACGGGGAGGCGACCTGAAAAGCGGGCGTTGGGCGGCTGTCTGTTTTCCAGTGCAGGGCTCTGCCAGTTCCTGTGCTAGTCTGCCTGATCCTGTGCTAGTCTGCCTGTTCCTGTGCTAGTCTGCCTGTTCCTGTGCTAGTCTGCCTGATCCTGTGCTAGTCTGCCTGATCCTGTGCTAGTCTGCCTGTTCCTGTGCTAGTCTGCCTGATCCTGTGCTAGCCTGCCTGATCCTGTGCTAGTCTGCCTGTTCCTGTGCTAGTCTGCCTGTTCCTGTGCTAGTCTGCCTGTTCCTGTGCTAGTCTGCCTGTTCCTGTGCTAGTCTGCCTGTTCCTGTGCTAGTCTGCCTGATCCTGTGCTAGTCTGCCTGTTCCTGTGCTAGTCTGCCTGTTCCTGTGCTAGTCTGCCTGATCCTGTGCTAGTCTGCCTGTTCCTGTGCTAGTCTGCCTGATCCTGTGCTAGTCTCGCATGTGTTTGCAATTCATACTACAGGCACCTCTGAACATGTTTCTCTGGAATAGATAAAGAAAGAAATAACAAGATGTCTTGAGTGTTTTTTTTCCCTAGCCTGGCGTGGTTCCTACTTTCTGCCTCCTTACCAAGAGTGTTTTGACAATTGCGGAAAAGGAAACCGTAATTGGTAATGTGTGGTACGATATGTCGTGGTGTTCAGAGTAGATTGGGGGAGATCAAGCATTTGCCGCTCGCGTTCTCTCTCCTTCCTGTGGTGCAATCTCATAACAGGCAAAACCCACAATCTCTCGGTTTCGATGATTTTGTCGCTATAATGCCATCGGAGATAGTGAAAAGCAATTAAGAAGGCCTTTGTCTCAGTGGAAGAGGTGAATGAAACTAAATATTTTCTGGAAGTGGTTGGGCGTGGGAGAAACACTGAAATGTGTTTGGTTTTTAATTTGTCTTAAAGCATATTTTTTACATGACATGTCTATTTAAGTGGATGTTTGGAGCTCAAAGGAGGAGCTCATTACTGCTCTTCCCACCATACTACTGTGTAGGGTCTCCATGGTGATTAGGTAGAGAGCACAAGTGGTAGGTTGTTGCGTTTTCCACTAAAACGTCCTCTAAACGCAATTTAGAGTCAATTTAGTCAGTCTACCATCACATAACTGTATGGATGGAAAAACAGCATTGTGTCAGCAAACAGTCTGTGTGCATGGTGGAATGCCAACTCTGAAAAACTCAATATGTTCACTTCACAGATCCAAGTCCAAATCAACGTTTGATATTTTTGGAAACAGTATTTAGCAGTACCGTTTATGTGGGGGTTCACACCTGGTAGCATATGAATTAATTCTCATCAGCACAATGACAAAAGCAGACGTCGTATCTGGTTCTTTCAAACTGACCTTGGATCCTGTTTTCCAGAGCTGAACACCAAAGTTGTCTGAAATCCCCCAGTCATCCTAGACCAGTTCTCTCCTGCGCTTCCTTACAGGCTGTCTTTGGAGAGCTCATTTGACCGGCTCACAACAACCAAACTAGGGGAAGACTCCATTCAAGGAACAAGCTAGGGAGGGATGTTGCGGTTTTCAATCAAAAGCACATTAAAGAGGGATTGACTCATCAAAGTTGAGAGATTACATGTGGAAACACTGTGCACTCCTCCACACACAAGTTGTATATGTTGTACACATAAAGCTGGCTATATATGGAGATTTGTTATTAACTTCTACAGGAAAACTTGACCTATCCGTTGCAATATGTTAGAATCAGAATGAGAAGGATTTTAAGAAAAGAAAGAGGTTAGAGTCAGACAGGCTAGGACTGGAAGTGACTCATTTTACACTAAACCAGGATGTTGTGGGATTGGTCACTCCTTTTACATTTTTTTCAATTGTAAAAACACATTTATTGTCGCTGAACCAATTATATAAGATTATAGTCGTTTTTGATTCATGAGAGCAGAGTCATAGATATTGGTAGGGAGGCTGCACAGATAAATAAATAACATGTTGAACCTGTCAGAGGCATAGCATTGAAATCAGCAAATAACAGTTTTGTTAATGCATCAGAAGTGGTTTACAATGTTGAGTCACGATTGATAGCGAGCATCACTTCCCCTCTGTTTGAAAATGTTTTAATCCCCAAACAGTTTATCAATGAACAGAAAGGAACCATATAACGAATGGTCGCTTGAATCCCCCCGTCTCAAAATGACACTTTCACAATGATTTACTGCAGAAGCCCTTAGAACAGCAGAATGTGTTTATTAAAGTGCACGCTGTCGAGGGATGCACTGCAGGGGGGCCTGTTCACTGGGTGGTGTTTGCCATTGGAAAGATTACCCCCAACAACAATCACACACACACCCTCCTGCACCCACCACGCACACCCTCCTGCCCCCACCACACACACCCTCCTGCCCCCACCACACACACACACACGCCTCCCGCACACACACCCTCCTGCCCCCACCACACACACACACACACACACACACACCTCCCCTACTCTACAACACACACACAAACACACTCACACGCCTCCCGCACACAGACACCTCTGTCCCCCTCACAGTTTTCTCATAATTCTCATGAATATGATCTCCTTCCATTAGCCCCCAGCTGTATTAGGCTGTTTACCCACATTACAGATGCTGAGAGGAAGACCGTGTTGTGATCATCTGCAGCCAAGACATCCAGACGTTTAACGGATCCTTCATCCTCCTCCTTACTAGAACATGCTTCTGCAGTCTGAGTCACTCTACAGTGTAGAGTCTACACAGGGCATCGCTTTGCCTCGCCTCCTCTTCCCCTCGGTCAGGTTAAGGAGAAAATAAGTAGTATGGGAAACGTAACTTCCTGTGGGGGGGGGGGGGGGGGGGGGGGCGTTTCTTCCTTTTTGCACGGCTCTTTTCCTCAAAGTGTTCGATGTGGATGTGTCACTGCAAAGTGCACTTAAACGGCCTTTTCAGTGGGCCATTACTGACGAGTGATGAGAAGTAGTTTGGTCTGTGTTTAGCATTTGATTAGAGTGTAATGGTCACTTCTTCTCTCCCCGAGCCCTGCATGCTAAAGGCCAGTGTCTGGTTGACTGCTGGAATCTGTTGGTTCAGGAGAGTTAGATGCTTGAGAATGTATTCCTTGTGAACGTGTGTGTTTGTGTGTGGTTTACTGAGTGTTTGAGTGTGTGTGTGTGTATGATATCAGTTTGTATGTGAGTTTGTGTGTGTTTACCTGTGTATACCAACAATGAGGGCCTATTTTAGAATATTGTAGGATGTTTTCTGTACGTGGCGGGGTTTGCTGTCTGCACCAGTGCATTCCAGTGAAAGCCTCCTGTCAACCACACACACTATCCTCCCTCTTACGCCTCTCCCTGTCCTTCTCAGAGTTCAGACCTAACTATTGTTTTCCTCCAGGAGTTTAAACAGTCTGCCAGACCTCTCTTCTGGTTCACCAACAATTAACACGAAAAACTAAAAAGGTCCTCAGAAGATCCACATGCATCTTGAGGCTTCGGTCTGGGTTCTTGAGCTTGTGTTGGAGGTTTGCCTCGAGGTTTCTTGCTCATGACATCGTTTGCGTTTCCGTGCCGACAGTATGTGTTCACTTGTGTGCGCCTCTGTGTTGGAACAGCGTGGAAACATTTTATGATATCTGAGGATAAGCTATATGTTTGGAGTTGTGTGTTCAGTTTCCCTAGCTATATATATATGTAATATTGGTCTTCCATAACAAAGTAGGATTAAATTATGTTATCGCCTGCTTCTGCTAAATTGAGAACTATTAATAAAACAATTATACGTCACTTTATTCAGTGTGATCGTATCAGATTAGTCCGTGTCCTAACTTGCCTAGTTTGGTTAAATGCCCTGGGACAGTATCTATAAAAAAATAACCATAAAAATAAGGATTCCCTTAGCACCAACCCTGGAGCCACTGTGTCCTGGTGTTTCAAAGGCGTATCTCAACCAAGATCTCATTACCCATAATTCCCTTGTGGACAAACACACATTAAAACATGGAGGCAGACCATCAGGATCTCTGAGCCGTCTGTAAGAGAGCAGACCTGCTAACGTGCTCCTTTGACCCCTGGCTGAACATGCCTCATTTCATCCACATCTGGTGTTAACCGTCGGTAATTACATCATAAAGCAGTTTTTTTCTTTTATTTACCCTGCAGTCTTTGAAGGGCCAAATATTAAAAAAAAAATGTGCAATTGGAAATCATCTTTTCTAGAACAGCTTTCAGTTGTTTCTTCAGCAGGAATTATAAAAGGAGACTAAACATAACGAGGGGAAGGCTCTAAGCTATTTCAGCAGCATTTCATCTTTGGAAAATACTTTTTTAATACTTTGTTAACATACAACTTTTCTTTAAGAAGTACTTGGCTTTTTGCATCCTTAGTTCATTATGTTTTCTAATGCCTTATTAAAGGAAATGCTAAAGCATACAGCAGACTTAGACTTTGGGTGTTCCAACTCTGAGTAAAAACCGACAGTCCCTGACATCCCCAGTGCGAGATTGCTATTGCCGCTTGGATTATAATCTCTTGGAGATTAAATATTTAAAACCGTGCTGTGTAGAAACAAAAGAAGGGAGAGAATCCTAACTGCAGTTTGGATATTTACAAAACATTGAGGAGTGTTGAAACAAGAGCTTGACATGCCAAGCTGCACAATCTTGAACCTTTTGATGTTGGCTTGGTTATATCAGAAAAGTGTATAAAATATTCTATTACCTGTGACTAATTTCTTGCTTTTGTTCCGGATGAATGGGATGGGTAATTATCAACCGTAGTCAACTTCTATAATGTTAGTGATTCTGAGTGTCTTTGAAGTTCCAAACGTATTGCTGTATTTTTGACATCACTTATAATGGCTATTTCAATATGCATCATCTTGTTACAGGAGTCTTCTTGAAGCTAAATGAAACATTATTCACTTAAAACAACTAAAGTGTGCTCTTCATGTCTGTAAAAAAAATTCCAGCTTGTTTCTTTGTGATGACAAGATCTTCATGCAGACATGTATTTTTAGGAATAGTGAGAAAATAAATCCATTTCATTTTGGCATTTGTTTGTTTGCACATCTCCATTCAACACATGATGCCTAGTCTGTCCTAATTGCCCGTTACATTCATAAGTAGCTGATTTGTCACCAAACTAGTCTTACCTCTTAATTGGCTGTTTTGCCTTTGTGACTGATGGACACAGGTGGTGGTGATTAAAGTCAATTAAGAAAGAAATAGGTGGTTGTCCTGGTTTGTTTGTGGTGAGTCCTTTAATATGCTGAATTGTTGTGGCAATTCTGTGTACAATATACAGTGTACTTCTTCACTGACACCAGCATGGCTGGGGGAACTCTCTCTCACACATACTGATTGGACATAAACACACTCCCGCCAATATATTGACCAAGGGCACTTACGGTAATGATAAACCACAGCGAATACAAAGCATTATTCTTGGGGATAAACTTCTGGTAGTTTATAGATACTGTTTACCCACAACGTCATCCCGTCGGTTAATCCAACCAAACAACTGGTCTGAATGTGCTTTTCCTATGTTTACAAAAATGAGTCCATTATTGCCACCAGCAAATAATTCTTAATTAACAAGTATCATTCCTCGTGCCCCTGTAACATCTGTACAGCTATTCGTCGCTGCTGCCATGGCAACCTTTTTTCTATTTTTTTTCTCCATATCCCCCCCACACCATCCCACTGCCGGATTTGAGTTATGTCAGGGGTTCTAAAAAATAAATAACCTCAAATGGCAGTGCCGTGCGCGTAGTTATGTGGGCAATTTGGAATCTATGAACCTTGGATTCGGTTTTTGTTTTAGAATGAAAAATGGATCTGCAGCTGAAACAGTTCCCCCCCAGTAGCATACACTGTGTACTTCAAATTCCCATAGGCTCTCTTACCTAGGAAGGTGCAACACCGTAATGCTCACCGATCGTGATATGCATTGACCCAATCATTAGAAACTCAGCTTCTTATTCAGACAAAATCATTGCGCAGTTGTTGTTGTTTTTATACGACACGATCAGAAATAGATTTATCTGGGTGAAAGTTTTGCAAGGTCAGAATTAGACTTGCTCTTTACAGTGTCCAAAACGGCAACTGATGCCCGTTCATTTTCAGTGAACGGGAGAGAGTGCGTGCTCACAGGCAGCTGCTGGACCTCTCGAGGAGGAACAGTAAACAGCTCCATTCTGTGAGCATAGAACTGCGCAGGGTCTTTGCTTGCAAAACTGCACCTGGGAAAGAAGATTTGGATTAACAGATGAACTGAATTAACTATACACCGCGCACGCACTCCACCGGACCGTTCACTCTTTGCGCTTGCTTTGAAAAAAAGGACGCGTTGTGTGTCGACACTGGGATTTTACAACGAAGATGGGTGTTTGTGGATATTTGACCGTGTCTTGGAAGTGCCTAGTAGTTCTGACGTTTAGGCTTCTGTTTCTTCTACCTGCAGGTCTACCTGTCCGTAGTCAAGGAGATTCCCAATCCGATAACAAAGTGATGGAAAATATAACCGTCAGACAAGGCGAGACAGTCTTCCTCACGTAAGTGTTATACCTACTCATTTTCTCTCTCTCGGTTACAAGCGTTTGAAAAGTAATCCATGAAACTATAGTTTGCTTTACTAATTGAAAGTCGCAAACCAAAGCGTGTTTAATGTAGGGTAAAATAAATCGACTCGAGTGGTGGTTTTCACCGTCATGTGCATGTGTCATTGAGGTGGATTCCAGGGGATTAGCCTTGAAGACACTTCATTCTGAGGCAATAACCCTTGACAGTTGTTAACAAGGAACTCCTGATGATCATTGTTGTGTAACAGCGCTGAACTAAGGTGGTCACGGTCCAAATCTTCAGGGACAGGAAAGTTCCCATATGACGGCAGTGAATCTCAACACAAGCAGTGAGGATGTAAATGTTTTAGTCTTCAGGAGAGGTAAAAAGAGATAAGAAATACTGTAGCGGTCGTTCAGAAACAATCTTAGGTATGTCAGTGGAACAGCATAGAGGAATGGATAACGGTACTTTAAAACGGTATGTTTAAATTGGTAGCACCGATACCACACGCAAATACTTTCGATTTATTTCTTGCATAGCTGTTCAATCCTGACCTGGTTTTAGTGATGACCCCTACGGACAGGACAACATGGCCTAAAAAAAATTCTCCAGCCAAAAAATAAGGATGCCACCTGCTTTTTGAGCAACCTCAATTAAACTCAAGATCCTCTGTTGAATTGATTACAGTGGCTTTTATGCCTTCAGAATGACCTTTCAGAAAGGCCCTATTGAATGGCAAGCAGTAATCTAATGGTAATTAGTATCTGTATTGCAGAATTAGGAATTGTGAAGTATTTTGCCTTGAAGATCATTGTAGTCATTTTTAGTTTTATGTCTATTTTATCTTTTTTTTTAATAAAAATAAAATATTATTGGATTACTGATTCTCGGACATGACCAAGAGTATATATTGTCTTCAGAGTTTCAGATTTTGAGTTTCAAATCAAAGTATTTTATCTCTCAGTATCCTGTCCATGTGGCTGGCCTACTTTGCACTCCTGATCAAAAGTAGTGTCACTCCACTGTACTGTCATTCACTCATGTTTAAACATTTAGTACATTCTCCATGTACACGGTGCTCGTATGAATGGACTAATATGTCACTTCAATCAAATGAATCATAACTGTTCAATACATTGACCTTATTCGAAATGCTGCAATCAGAACCCTGTTCATTCATTATTAAGGTAATACTTGGGCAAAAGTGTTGAATATTATATGTGGTTGTATAAGAGGCATCTGTGAACCCAGCTGTGTGTTCTTGAGAGTCAAGAGGCTAGAATTCTATTTCAAGAAGGAAGAGACATGCAATTGTGACAACAATTGTGGCAGCCTGCCGACAGTATTGTACATTATGTCCCTGTTTCAGAGCTGGGCTTTTGAAAACCTTGCAATGTGTCTCTTACGTTGTTGTGATTCGACTTTGGAGATTCTTTTCTCTCTCGGTGATGAAGATTCTTCCCCACTCATACAGTTGTTTGCCTAAATGTTGTCAGCTGGTAGGAAGAGTGTCATGAATAATACAGAACCTATTAGTAATCGATGCGTGCCATTATTGGTCAATTACCCGGTGAGACTTCCTCCTGAATGACCAATGGAGTATCAGTGAGTCGACCTATCAGATGTGCATGATTAGGGATTATGCAAATGAAGTCGTGATTTGGATGTCATGATTGGCAGGGGAAAGATGAAATTGCGAAAGGTGTGTAAGTGGACAAGTGATACAAAGTTTGTCACCTGTGAACAGCAAGATACAATCCACAGTGTTTCTACAGTGTACTGTAGCTGGCTTCGGTGAACCACTTGACTGTTTTATCATCAGATCTATAATCCAAGTTCGGAGACAAGAGAATAGAGCCGCTCATCCTGGCTGTCAACAAATCTTAATTGTGGGGTTGCCTTCAGTTGAGGAAAGCTGAGAGTAGCTATTTTCATATGGCAGTTGAGTCCTGCTGTTTTTCCTTCGATGGTTAGCGAGAGGAGAGGAGATGTGTGAGGGGTGATTCACAAAAAAATAACTCTTACTTAAGATGGATTCTGGTTGTTGAGGCTTCACCACTGATCTACACGAGGGGAAGCTCATGACCTGATCCATTTCATGATCATAACAATGTGGTAGAAGGGGCATGGTTGTACACCACCCTTCTCCTCTCAGATACTTCCCAACACTGTCATGGTTTGGGGAAATATGACACTATTTGTTTCCACCACCATGAAGGTGATTGTCTATTGCATTCGCCCTGTTGCTGCAAAGTGATACGATTGTCATTTTTTTCCTTTCATTATAAAATAGCAATGCAGGAAATCGGCCCCTGGACCTGACAGCATATGACAAGAGTTGGTGAAAACAGGAGCTGTTTTGCTCTGAGAAAGCTACTGTATGTTTTCTTCACTGGATGTGACATCTCGAATATTGTTATATCATTTTTTCTTAGTTGAGATCAAATCTACACTATTTCTTTGTATTTTTTGGGGGTTTGGTACAGTCAGGCAGGAGATTTGAGACTAGAGAAATGAGTGGCTTATGAAAACGTTTGTCCTTGGAAGAGTCGTTTCGGATTATTATTTCCTTTGAATGGTCAGTCGGGTTAGTTTTGTGGAAGGCTGAACATAAATAATGACGTGGGATTTCCAACTGTACTAACCCTCACATGTTTCGATATCATCTTTTCCCAGCCTGAAGCCCTTGTCCCTCTTGTTGATGTCTAAACTGTTTCTTTTTCTCTCCCCCCCCCGAAAAACACAGCTACTGGACTGAATCAAAGCTTTTCAATCTTCCAGAGGCTCTCCTCTCTGTCTCAAGCTCCTTTTTAAAAACGAGACCAGCCCCTATCTGCCACTCTGGTCTGTTTTCAGCGGTTCTCATTTCAACTGCAGCTCGAATTCAGTGTTTAAATGACTCTGGGGAGTTGCAGCCCTGCACAGTCCCAGGTTGCGCTTTGGTGTTTGCGCATGTGCACCACTAAATGAATTATGAGGCATTTTGTGTTCGGCCCCTTGCCTGTTGCAATCTGACAGCACAGAGGTTGAGATTAACACCGACTGTGGATGTCACCATGGTGACGAGGCTGCGCCAAGGGTGGTCTTAGTCTCTTATCTGCGTGGACAGACCCCCCCAGGCCCTGCAGTCATGGGACTTGTTCAATAGCGGGGGTACCATATCACCCTCACCTTGCTGATCAGCAGCTGCTTGACCCAGCTGGCGGGATTTAACGTCTGTGAGAATGTGCTGCTGCGGTACGAATGTGCTGCTGCGGTACGAATGTGCTGCTGTACGAATGTGCTGCGGTACGAATGTGCTGCTGCGGTACGAATGTGCTGCGGTACGAATGTGCTGCGGTACGAATGTGCTGCGGTACGAATGTGCTGCGGTACGAATGTGCTGCGGTACGAATGTGCTGCTGCGGTACGAATGTGCTGCGGTACGAATGTGCGGCGGTACGAATGTGCGGCGGTACGAATGTGCGGCGGTACGAACGTGCGGCGGTACGAACGTCCTGCGGTACGAACGTCCTGCGGTACGAACGTGCTGCGTTGTCAGGAGCCGCACACGAAAAAAAGAGTGATTTAACATAATGGATGTGGAGTATTTTGGTGCTTGCAGTGGTGAAGAGTATACACTTGGTGCCAGCTCTGCATTCCTGACTATGAACATTGCTTTGCCAAACCTTGTCAGCCACAAAGCTGTTAGACCCTTCTTCAAAGGGATATTCAATTTCTTCCCCAAATTACCTTGAGGGCAAGATTGAGAAGGTGATCATTTGATTTCACAGAAACATTTTAAAGATTCCCTTTGTAATTCCATTTTTCCTCACCTTGCATCATCTGCTCCAGTGTCTGTCATCTCCTGCAATTTCACAGATGTCATGTGAAAGGATTGGTCAACACAGACTTGGGGAGGGGAATGTAGTTATGTAGAACACAGCTCTTTTGAATTGGGCTGTGGAGACTGAAAGGATGTCACGCTGTACTAATACACTGGATTCTCCTGTGATCCTTAATGTGCCATACTGTTTCATTTTTGATGTGAAGGTGAGCTGGTTTTGTGTTGTCCATCAGTGATAAATTACCTGAGGTGTCTGCTTCCCTGTTGTGACCGTGAGATGGACGCTTTTCTTTGCCAGGGCAGGTGTCAAGGGCCTCTGCTATTTGACATTCATTTCCCAGATCTGTCTGGGAGCCAAAGTACTCCCCATCTGAACCCTGGCTTGAAATCCACTACAGGTCTTTAACTGAGGAGGTTGTAGATACGACACTAAACCACAGCAGCAAAACACACCCTGGACGATAGGTGGTATCGCCCCCCCCCCCCCCCCTCCCCGCCAAAGAGCAAAAAAAAAATCCAATCACCAACTTTTGAAGTCATTAACTCCTCAGGGTGTAAAATTTGAAATGTTACGTTCTTTAACGGGGTTATGTCATTCCCAGGGGCATGTTGACCAAACACGGTCACTGTCATAATTGGCTAGCTACCTCATGACACCTTTGCATGATTTCATTCCTTTAATGCAGTCCAGAGGAGTGGTTTGGCGTTGCCCTGGTTACTGCTTAGAATAAATTGCATTTTTCTTTTCTTTTTTTAAAGAAAACTGGTGCCAGTGTTTGACATCTGCTGTCAGAACAAATGGTAACATGCCTCATCAAGGAACCCTTTCGTAAAGCTATTATGAAAAGCATGGTGGGGATGTGGAAATGATGGTATTCTGGCAGAGATTTGACTGTACTGACCATATGTGGCAGGAGGCTGCTTTGGCCTGCATGCACACGCTTGCTTTATTGTTGATTGAAATAATCTCATATCTCCTGTGGATTACGCGACTCTGGGACATTCACTAAGGTTAGCTGTCCTATGATTTCACCACCAGCTCACCAGATTTTGCTTTCCAGGATAGAAATGTAATTAAGTGTGAGTGATTTGAAAAATACCCTTGTCAAAAATGTTCTCTTCTTATAAGAAATCATGTAAGGATTGTGCAGATTGATTGCATGCTCCAAAAGCAAAAACAACAATTGTTTGTGTCTGAAATGTCACAGACAGGCTTGTTTTTTTTTTTTTTTGCAGATCGTTATTATTATTATTATTATCAATTCCAGAAAGCGGATCACTTTAGATCTGAACTGTTCCTTGAGTGTTGCTGTACTGTTGGTTTCCAAACCTGATAGGAAATTATCAAGTTCAGCTTGTCAACCGCCTAGTTACAGGACAGAAGCTTTCTGTTGCAGGAGAGCCATGCTGTAGATACTGCTCCAGAAGATGTCACGAAGCGACGGTATCGGCAGCCTTGAGAACTCACTGTAAATACTGCCTGTCAAGTCTGAAAGCTACTTTACATTTCCAACCTTGTGTATCTAGCGGCGGTTCGCTACGCCAGTTTAAAAATAACCTCAAGCAGACTAAACGAAGCGCAAGATCTGGTAACTGTGCAGAATACGCCGGTAAAGATTAAACTTCCGGGGGCGTGTCAATTTGCCACATCAGCGTGGTGAAAGGGCGCCAGTTCACCCCCCTAGTGCAGGTGAGGGGTTAAGAGAGCATGTGCAGCTGGTAGTCCGTCTTTCTAAGCTGGGTGCTGGACTTCTGCCCAGGTATTAGTGGGCCTGTTGCCTTGGGGATGGGTGGGGGGAAGGGGAAGGCAGGAAAAGAGGTGCTGTAGATAATGTGCTTAAGAGGTTCACAGGCTGGCCTCTCCTTCCCCAGTAGGATGATCACTTTTGAAAGGCACACGGGTGTGTGGAGAAAGGTATACAATCTTGAGATGCACACATGCACACACAAGTCTACACACACACACACACACACACAGTGTATTTACCTACTCAGATTAGCAGGGGATTGGCTAGTCTGACTGACAGGCGGGAAGGTAATCCAAAAAAATAAGGGCAGCGCTGTATGCACCAAATACCCTAACAGTGCATTGTCCTCTGCTTTTAACAGCAACACTAAACAAACACACTTTACGTTACGGTTACGTTAACAATCATGCAACGAAGATAGAGGAAGACCCATAGCAAAAACACGGTAAGGACAAAGGAAATAATATAAAATGTAATTGAATGGGATTGTGTCAGCAGCAAAGGGTATTAAAAAAGTATAAGGAGGCCCAGTAGGGGGAGGGGTGTGAAGGGTGAGTGGATGTTAAAGGGCTAGTTGAACACACACACACACACACACATATATATATGGTACACACACTGACAACAAAGAGCCCTCTGCAGTGGTGTTGCAGCAGTTCACCTGCCTGTGAGCTCCACCCTCATCTATAATTAAGCAGGTTATGGATCGAAGTTCCCCCTCTTCCCGCCGTACTTATGTTAACATTTGTTGAAGACGGCAACCTTCCGCCCATTACCATTCCTAAACTGCTCTCCAGAGTCACACACAACAAGATCATTTGGCTTCCCGATGGTCACCTGAGTTCAAAAGTGTCAGAGATACTTGAGGAGCAATGTTTGGGGTCCATCCGTGTATGACAGGAAACCGGAGGAATTTAAGACATGATCTCCTCTAAAATGACATTGACATGCAGCTCTCTTGGCAACCGAGAGCTAGAGAATTCCCCACACTGTAGAGACTGAGGGTCTTATCTTTTTAACTTGTGCGGGGTTAGAATTTTGAATGCTGGGTACTGGCCCTGATGACAGGCTCATGCATGATCGCTTGAGTCTAATACTCCAGTATACATGGTTTTTCTGTGACCTCTGAATTCTATTGTTAAATCGTCCCACTTTAGTGATCCCTTGTCAGGCTTTTAAATTACTGTAAATATTTAGACGTGTGTCGAGTGCATGTTCTTCGGTTATATTCAGAAGCAAAGAGATACAACTTGTATATATGTACATATTGTGCCGGTGGTTATGGTTGTGTGTGTTGGCAAAACCCACATATATGATGTTATCTGGGCCAAATATTTGCATTGAATGTGTTAAAGGCAGAAACATGCCACATTCAGTTTCAGACATTGTTCCTGTAATACTTGGTTGCTGGTCTTGTTTACTGTTTGTCAATTATTGCCACTGGTAGCTTACAGTTTTGGTGAAATAGTCTAAGAAAAGTACCACGTATGTGGGTTATAAATAGTACATCTTTTCTGACAAAACTTTACTGTCTCCTACAGAAATATTTATTCCAAATATTGGCATGTCATTTCAAGATTTACAATTGCTAAACTGTACATGACGTTTTTTGGCAGCCAGTCAGTTTTCAGTGGGAAAATGGCACAGGCTGTAACCCTCTTGAGAAACAGTCGGACTAAGAGTTCAGGTTGTGCAAAGTGCATCTTGGAGCGTCGAGTTGATCCCCTCCACCTTAATGCACTCTGGGAAGGCCTCAAATCCACCATCCCCCTTCCTCCTATGTGGTATTATATGGAATAATAATTATGAATTTCCTTTACCATCACACACTCGTTCCTGTAAGAAAAAAGATGATATGATGCAAACTATGCTAAGGTATACGAGCAGTTTCTTCCTCTCTGCCGCATTTGAGCTAATTAGTCCCCTCAGTCTGTGCCAGTACAGTCTATTTGTAGAGTCAAGTGTCTTTCAAGTCCCTGGGAAAGCTGGGTGGCAAAGACGAGAGTTGACAACCGAAGAATCAATCTGGGAATTTTCACATCACAGAGGCCCTTGAGGCGGGCGACGGCAGATAAAAACGTAGTTGTCTGATGAGGATGATGAAGACCCAGGTGTTCCTGCAGCGCGCCTCTAATCAGCGAGGTCTCCTGGATGGAAACCTCCGGTGCTGTCCCAAGCCGCCTGCCGATGAAAGCCGTCTTTGTTCACTAATCAATGAGCAGGAGTTCCTGAGCCAGATCTGCAGCCTCTGCATGGGGTGTGTGTGTGTGTGGGGGGTGGGGAGTGTGGCTCGGCA
Organism: Hypomesus transpacificus; assembly: GCF_021917145.1. Lineage (NCBI taxonomy): Eukaryota > Metazoa > Chordata > Actinopteri > Osmeriformes > Osmeridae > Hypomesus > Hypomesus transpacificus. The sequence continues at coordinate 1,421,569 of NC_061079.1, forward strand.
GAATGTTTCAAACTTTTGAAGATGTCGAGTCAAAAGGGATGAATTTCAGTACGCTTTAAAGATTCAGCCTTTATTATCGATTGTCCTCTGCGGGGATTATTGACGAGTTCAAGCCGAACTATTTAGTTCTCTCACTAATATGTACATTTATTTTTTTCCTATTAATTGACACTGCCATCAGCATGTATCAGCCATAACCTTGTTTTAATGTAAAAAAATATAAACACTACCTTTAAAACAGTTGATTAACCAGTTTTGGTCTAATACTGTCTACTTGTAACATTCCCACAATAACTAACATGTCAGCACAACAGTGTTATTATTAAATGATCCTGTGGGTGCTTATGACTAGCAGTGTAGCTTAATGTACAAACTATATTTTATTCAGTATATCAACACTGCTTAATCCCCATGGAAAGCTCTCGGATCTATAAAAGTATAAATGGAACTCTGTTCAAGTTTCTCCTCATCGGAATCCAAAAACTCAGCTACTCATTCATTGTAGAAAGAAAATACAATTTTTTATTTTATTTATTTTACCTTTTTATGTTTTTCCACCACAACTAAGGATATACTTTTTCTTTTCTTTCTCTTCCAGAGACTATGAAACAGAGGGTTTTAGAGCTGTGTGGTTTGGTCTTCTGTGCCTGGTGCAGTACCAGGGAGGCGGTGTGTGTGTTTGTGTGTTCTTCCATGGAAGATCAGGAAGGTTTTCTAACATTGCCTCAGCCAGATCCAACTTGCTTCATGTAAATCTTTGCCGGTCCACAGCCAACGTTGGTGTGATTTGGGACGTGCCAAAGGATTGTCTATCACCTGCTCATCCTCACTGCCTGGTCTGAACTTTGAATATTTATAACTTGCATTTTTGTGTGTGTGTGTGTATTTTCTCCACACACACTTTGGGGGAGGGGGCGGTGGTTGAGTCTTATTTGTTGTGAGTCTATCCATCAATAAGAAAATGTAATTCGTACTTCATCCCCTGAACACAAATGGAAATTAACTATCATGGAAAAATCCAGTTCATGGGCGATTTGAGTTGAACAAGACACTGTATACCCATGTGGCCCTCTGCTTGGTTTCCTCTTGAAGGTTAAGTGTTTTATTTTTCTTTCTGCTTCTGTTGCATTCGTCTGGCTACATAATTACCCGTTGTACTTAAAAAAAAAACATTTCTCTTCCTGTTGCAGAGTCTTGCTCAGTAGAAACGGCTAACAGACGTCCTACCGCCAGTTTAGCCAGGCTGGTCGCAAACAGACCACTTAATGCCTGAATCTTAATACTCCAGCTCCCGGTGTCTTCGTTGCTGTGCTTTTGGTACGATTATTTTTCTTTGACTGTAAACCCAGTTCACATGACAACAAGAAGCCTAATTAAAGCTGTTCTAATGTGAGGTATACATGTATCAACGAATGTACTTCAAGGAAGAAAGTAAGGGTCAATTAAGCCATTACAGTGTAGCGAGGACCTTTATTTGCGCACTTGTGCAATTACAGACCTTAGCTGCTCAATTATTGCACAATTCGATGTTGCCATGTTTTTTGGGGCGTACATGCACAGTAATTATTGACATTATTATTTATGTATGATTAATAAATATATTTGCCACTGCATGACCATGAAAATATAATGGCTTTCACATAAAAAAAAAATCTCTCAATGAGCAAAAAATTCTCTGTTTTGAATGTTTGATAAATACACATTTGATAAGTACGCAATATCTGTGACCCTGTAGCTATCTTTCAGCGTGTGTGTGTGTGTGTTTGCCTGACATGTTTTTCAAAAGACAGACTTGAGATCAATGGCTACAGGGCTTTAAGGATGACCAGATACACTAAGCCAATTAGTGCCTGCCTGGCTTTGCAGATATCAATGATAATTGAAGAAAACCATCTGCACTTGACTAGTGACCAGTGAACTCAAATTAGAGTGTCTTGGGACTGTAAACTATTGCAGTTAGATTTTATCTTTCATAACATTCAACTCAGTGAGCTTGAGGAATCTGAACTCTGAGTTCACAACCAAGAATGGAGATGGGACGTGACCCATCTGCCTCTTTGATTTGCTTTATAAGCAGACAGAAAGACATGAGGTCACTATAAACACTGAAAACTGTTAGCACATTGCAAGCAACAGCTATGTAGTAGGCATAAAAAAACAAAATCTAGAAAGGATATAATAGGAACAAATGAAAAAATATAAAAAAAATATTGCGAGGTGCTTTACGAAAGCGACAACAAGTCAATCCAATATCTTTATTTATTATTTTTCCTGTTTAATTGAAAGAAGCAGAGGCCATCACTTCTAATAAGGTATGATAATGCCAAACTCAACAGAGCTGAGCCCTGCTCGACCTAACCACCTTTCTTGTCTTAAGCAATCGCCCTGTTTCAAATCCAACTGCACTTTCTGCGTCTCACCGATAAACAACACCCTTACCCTTCATGGCCCATAGCTTTTGTCTTACTTGTCAGTGGCTTGTCGACAAGAGAAATAAGCACCCGTTTTCCAACATTGTCTCATCATTACAGCTATTTACTCACTGGGAACAAGCGGGTTATAGCGTGTGGCATTTGGATTGAGTTTGAGCTATTTCAAATAAAAATACAATACAATTTCATATTTTCTCTTGTCAGTGTCTGCCTGAGGCTGCCTCTGCCTCTACGCGAAGCAGAAAGTGCCATTTTAAGCCCGGAGCCGAGTGTGTGGGCATAGGATCAACCCAAGGCGTGTGTCTGTAGTGTACCCAACACAATGCCATGAAAGCTGGAGACAAATCCAATCCTGTAACACTGTACCAGAAAGCAGGAACTCGTACAGGGAAACTGATAAATATAGTGGAGTTGAATCTCGTTAACACTGCATATAAATAGGAATGCGGGGTGCCTTCACACTTAGAAAAGTATTAAGGCACTCAAGGGACTTTATTTTCATTTTTATAAAAATGCTAAATATGGTACAGCACTTGCGTCAAGGATGAATAGGGAGCTAATTAACTGAAATGTTGTCTCAGTATGATAAATTATTAGCATAATACAGTCATTCTGCTTGCAAGTTTCCTGCCTTTTTCAATCATTGGTCTGACAGGTTTTTTAACATAATGATTCACTGTGGACATTTTGAACTTCAATCGATTTTTTTTTGTTGGGAAACCAATGGGTTTTTAAGCCCTAATTGAGTTCAGCTTGCCTAGATACAATTTACCTACAGACCTACAGTATAATTTTGGAAACTCGTTTAAACAAAGTTGTGGAAAAAACACTTAAGAGATACGATTAAGGCCATAAACTGCTTTCTAAACAGTACTGGTTTTGACAAGCACCAAGGGCAGGGCAAAACCTCTGGCTAAGGGAGCACAAGTCTGTGGCTCTAAAAGCATAACAAGTGAACACTTCTCAGCAATCTGGTCCTATCAGAAGGATGTTGTGGAGCTTTGTGGGAAAAATTATATATTTTGGAGTACAATGGAGTCACACTAGACTATTCCTTCTGCATATTTGGGAGTAACCTCAGAGGGAGGAAGGAACTCACCCTTCTAACTCATCCCTCCTGTATCAGCGTTAAAAAACATGGTTTGATTCTTGCATCTCCCGAGCTTGCTGTGTTTGTGAGGGTTCTGAAACAAGTATACTGTTATACGCTCCCCTGGTGTCGTCCTCCATTTTGTAGGACCATTTCACTCCTCAATTCCAGTCCTAGCACATTTGGCACCCTAGGCAAGATTTATCACTCCTCGTGTAACAAGGCTGTAGGGCCGTATCACTCCTCGTGTAACAAGGCTGTAGGGCCGTATCACTCCTCGTGTAACAAGGCTGTAGGACCGTATCACTCCTCGTGTAACAAGGCCGGGTGCTCTGTCTTATTAATGGGATGAAATGAAGGGTCGACATATAAAAGGGTAGAATTTACATTTGTAGACATGATATTCGGTGAAATTACTAGGGAGTGCTGTCATCTTGGAGAGAGAATCCCAACACACACTTCATCTAGCAAGGCAATTTACTGTTTGTTTTTTTACTCTTTTTGTTCCCCCCCACAGAGATTAGATTATCCGGGAAGTCATTTTCATGATTTGCTTGTAGAAGTATCTTCATTTAGTCCTCATATCTTAATATAAAGAGTTCTCTGGAATCATCACCTCGTGAAGTTGTGTCCCATTATTTGGCCAACAAAGCTAATTGGCAGAGAACGGGCATATCATTAGCGTTAACTGTGTGCTTGTAGACAACTTCATGTACAGTATAGACTATCTGAGCGCAATTTCTCGTATGTATGAAACTGGCATTGGGTAATAATGTAATATTTGCATTCACTGTGTTGTTTGTCATTGTCGTTGGCTTTTATTACATTTGCATTGAGTGGACTGGCGGCATTCAGCTGAACGAAATAGCATTCAATTGTACAATATTTCCAATAGGAAATTGTGGATTTTTTTGGTTAATATAAAGGAAATATATAAATATAACTGATTTCCTTTCGCTTGCGGTGCAGATGACACACATTTGGCATTTTCCATGCAAACATAACTAGCAGTGCCTTCATGCTAGTGAAGGACAAATCAACCTACTATTCAAATCTGTTGATGACGCTTTAAATACTGTTTGAAAAACAGCTGTATTTTCTGATTGCATCTTCTGATTCATCTGCCAAGGGAGTTACAGACAGTCGAGTTTTCCCTTTACAGTAAATCAAGTGTTTTTCCTCAAAGATATATACTGTAGTGTCAATACCTTCACAGTGCATTCGTAATTCATTCGGGAACTGTAAATATGTATTCAGCCATTTTATTAAGATAGGACAAGGCCCATGGAAATTGCAAGAAGGAAATTAATTGGGATTGAGTGTGTAGCATTGATTTTTCAGACTGATTTCCTGTTATTGGACCTTATTTATACAGGAAAAAACATAACATTCAGTAGGGTTTCCTTTTCAATGAGCCCTGATTACATAAAATTGAAGGCTGATACTCATTCCAACGCAATCTGACAAGCGGCAAAAACGGGCCTAGCGATTCTGAGGTGGACTGATTCGTGTGTGAGATGGACTCAGTCTGAGATGGCTGATTAGTTGCATTGGCACGTTTTAAGATGCGGCTGAATATACTGTATTTTCGTTCCAAAACATGGGTGCCAACTTGTTAAGTGGTGATAGTTTTGCTTCACATTTGTTTCAGCGCGTTGCAGGTTATCAAATGAAGGTACGCTCACGTTCACCCTGTGTTAAAGGGATCGTTTTGGCTTCCCACTTTTGGATTTTTTCTTTTTCTTTTTCATAGTCCTCTGTGATATTACCCGATTGATGGAAACACTTCAAACTGATGAAATAAATGGTAAATCAAAGGTTTGAGTTGAAGCAATTGAGTCTCTAATAACTCTTAATTAATCAGCCCCTGTCATGTTTTAATGGTTCAAGTCCGAAAGCAAAAGCAATTGAAGTTTGCGCCTGGGAGAAAGGTTCAAGCACTAGAATGATTTTGTACATCTTTTCAAACGCTTTATGAAGCAGCCATTCACTCTGGGAGCTAAAGCACACAAATGGAATTTGTTCAGTTCATCAAGCCTCAGTTGTTTGTCATTCCTGTTACAATTGGTTTAGGATCAAAGTAAATACATTTGAAGACTAATGCAGTTTGTGGTATTTCTAGAAATATTATACAGTAAGCTCCAAAAGTCATTGGACGTTGACATTTTATTTGGTGTTTTGGTTCTGTGCTTTTGAACTGTGCATGACAGATTGTCATATCCAGAAGGTGTAAAATGTCAGTTTTAGTTTGAGGGTATTTTTGTGCTTGTCGAAAAAAACTGTTAAAATTATGAAACATATTTCCCCTATTGTAGGGTATTAAAAGGCGTTTCACACAATGTCCAATGAAACAGTTCTATTTAATGTTTGCAGATTGTATATGCATTTGCATGCAAGGTCTGTCTAATATCTATAGTCCATGAACACATCACTAGAGACTGGATGTCTTTGACAGGAAGTGTTCTTCCAGTGAGTCACTTCAAGGCTTGTGAGGAATCCATATTCAACGACCGCTTGGTTTGGGGCATTTTACTTTACAGCTTCCTCCTCAGCATGGCAAATTGAGTTCACTCTAGAATAAGGAAGGATAAGGTACGTTCCGTCCACAGTACTTAGTTCCGGCGGTCTTCAAGTGCCTCTTATTTACCGTTTAACAAACTACAACTGGTTACTACGGCTTGAGAGTTGTTTGCAAATCACAGTCCGCCTTCTGAGGTTTGGCTTGTATACGGTCGAAAGATACATCTGGACACAAGTTAAAATGGGGAGTTTATTTGCCTTGTTTGATAGTATATTGATAGTATTCTGACTAATGCTTACTTCCTTGGTCTGGCATGTCTTTTGACACCTTAGCTCACTAGTGTTTTTGCCTGAACCTGATCTGAAGAGATCTGAAGTCTTGATGTGCATTGAAAATATGCTTGAAATGAACATTTTCCAAAATGTCCAAAGAGCTCAAAGACGGGACAAAAATGACTAAATATGTGGCCATTTTTGTGCTCACCGGTATCCATATGTTTCCATATGGTTTTTCGCGATTAGTTAAAATGTTGTAGTACAGGAGCTATTAGTATTAATCTTAATATGCTTGGATATGTCTTAATCACAATTCCACGAGAGCTTCAGTTGTTAGCCTGTTTGGTTCTGCTTTGTGACTTCAGTAAAACAACAACTACAGCAATGATGATTACGGCACGGCAATGAGTTAATTAACGCTCGTAGACATGTAAAGGCAAGTGGCAGTGAGGAAATATGTCTCTTTCTCCGAGGGATTCTTGGGGACAGCAAATCCACATGACAGGAAAGTAAACAACTCACTCTGGATTATATACCGTATTAAGATGCAGCATTATTCTTCCCAGGTATGTTGGTTCATGGCAGAATAGCTGAAATTAATTTATTCCTTAAATTCAGCCAACTAACCTGGAAATGTGAACAGTTTGATAAGTTAAAATGTTGTTTTACAAAATGAGGACTGCAAAAATATATTTTCAATTAACAATAGTTGCATCGCTGGGGCTTTTCAGCAAGCCTATAGACAACTTACGACTCTGGGGAATAGTCTTTCATAGGGTTGTTGAGTGTGTTTATCTGGCTCCAAATGTTCTTCTGCCATGTAAACAACCTCGACACAGCTCATTTTACACAGTAGCTACTAAGAGAGGAGAATACAGGTGCAAACGACCATATCTGTGTTTAGGAGACACTAAGAAGTCAGCTATTTGCTTCTAACGTCCTTACAGAGAAGCGAAACCTGATTATCCAGTCCTTGAAGTTCCTCGGTAAAAATTAGGCCCGTGAATGTATCCTTTCTGTATTTTTTATTTTAGGGTGGGCTGTTAGGAATACTTTCCTCCACACCACACATACATTAACCAACAGAGGGCAACCTCCAACTGCCAGTCTCCAGTTTGGTCACAAGACAATCTTTTTATTTTTTTAAATAAGGTTTATGTTTTCATAATGGCTCACACACGTTGACATGACATGAAAAATGTCGACCAATGTGTTTTCCTCTGAGTCATTTGTTGGATACTGTTACATTGTTCTGAACCTTACAGGGATGTAGCCTAGGAACGGAGGCACTCGGAAATTCATCCGTGCCCAAACAATGAAGCCATGTAGGAGGTATTGCATATCAATAAGTGCATCTGTAATGCAATCTTTCAAATGCAGGCTGTGAAATCAATCGTTCTTCCTCTCCTCTCTCCTCTCTGTTTCTCAAACAAAATCCTTATGGCCATCTCTCTCTCTCTCCTTCCCTCTCTCTCTCTTTCTCTCTCCTCAATCACTCTCCCTTTCCCACATGTATGTACTATAGAGCACGAAAACATAAGCTCATAAACCCACAGCTTTCTAACCCATAATGCCTATAACCTGACAATCTGAAAATAAAACACTCTGCTTAAGTAAACATGATGTCACTGAGGCTTATGCTGTCGAGAACAAACAAAATGGCCCATGCAAGATGCTCACATGCAGGATCTCTTCAGGGATATGCCCTTGCAACCTGCCCAGAATCTCTGTTGGGACTTAATATAATATATTAATATAGTATAATATTAATATATTAAGTATTATTTCTCGAGTTGATTGATGTGAGTGGAAAGAATCAAAGTTGATTTGATTGTATCTGATTACATAGTGAACTACTTGGTGTATGTATTACTTGTAAAGGGTTAAAAGCACCATAAGGCGTTGCCTAGGACTCGTGACATATTGCTAGCGCCTTCAACACCCAGGGGGGGACTCATTCACAGTTGCTTTAAGTAGTGTTGGTCATGTATTGTGAAGCATTGTAGTGCAGGGCTTGGATACCAACATTACAAGAAGTGGCGTTGTGCGTAGCAAGTACACCCACCCACCATCTCATTCATGTTGGCATGTCGCCCTAGCGTAGGTTTATCAACACGGCATAGTTACCTCTGTCCACTGTGGCCTGGGCTTTATCGCGAGGTCCCACGGACAAGAACAACCCTGACGTCCATCTTCCAACTGGTCTAGCGATGGGGGACGGAGCAGGGCTGGGTCGGTTAGGGTTAGGGGGAAGGCAGCCAGACAGACCGGCTGGTTATAGGAGCTGTTAGGGATCCCTGGAGCCCCCAGCCCCGCCAGCCCCTCTCCTCAAGGTTGAAGAGGAGAATTAACATGCGCTTGAGTACCATCCCTCTATGGAGTCCAAGGTTCCTATGTACTTCTGTGTTTTAAAAAGGGTTGTATGGAGAATGGTGAGCATGTTTACTTGATCAGACTTTTCAGGTTTTTGCCTTTTTTCAGACAAAGACTAAATTCTTCATTCCATTTACGTGGAATACTGAAAATTAAGATTCAACTGATATTCCCATTTACGTAAAACCAGAATTATGATGAACTTATTCCAAAACTAGAAAATACAAAATTCAGAATATGGCAGAATTCAGAATACCCAAACGGAAACAATACAGTTTACATGACCTTATCAAATTTGGCATATTGTCATTTTCATAAAACGTACTCGGTGTGGCTGTGTTTGTTCAGTATTGAGGAGCCAGTCACCAGCTCTTCTTGACAGTTGATGGTCACTGATTTCGTATGAAGCGGGTGATGTTTCTTTCCTGCGTTCACGCTCACCCGGGCTTCCTCTCCCTTGAGCCCCGGCGCGCCTCATTGGCTGCACAGCTGCTTCCCTCCCGAGCTTTGATCCAATGACCCTGAAGCATTGACGCAAGTGCAGCTCTATATCCAATCATAATCAATCCTTTACGGTGATGCTTGTGCCCCTGGGGCACTTGGGATATGGGGTTTGAGATAAGTGCTGCTTTCTACTTGTTGGCAGCCTCGATACAAAACAAATGGACTTCTCAAGGGTAACACTTTGGCATATCGGAAAGGGATGCAGAAGTTAACAGCTTCGCCCATACAAAAGGGATGAAGGCCATGCAGTTGCTGTTTGTTAGACTGCTAGACACAGGGAGAGAGGGCTTTGGTCGTGGGTTCTCAAAAGGACAAGTTTCGGGGTGGTTGTTGTGATGGAACTACCTTTAAAATGTAATGGCTGTTCTGCAGAATAGTAATCTGGAAGTGATGACCTTTGATTGCTATTTGTGCTTTTTTTATTATAAGTGATGCCTAGTCATCCAGTATCAAGTGTGGGTGTGCGAGTTGAGTGCTGCAAATATGCGTCCATTATTTACCATTAAACTGGTAACGCAGAATTTAGTTCAGTACTGAATCATATCAGAGAAATATACTGGAGAAACATTTTCCCTTTCATTAAAGTCAGCGTTATCTAGATGCCTCCCTGTTAGACATGTCCTGAGGCATCTTCAGCCATCACTGTGGGTGTATCTAACTCACCCTTTAATGCTTGTATTGTATTGATTACCTTACACCTGGTTGCTTAACCCCCTGCTACCTCACTTCCTTTCTCCGATAATGAAACATGTCAGCATTAGACAGATAAACAAGCCGGCTTATACCGTTCAACTAATATGCATATTCCCCAACCCTGAGGTTGTTTACATGAGCTGATGGCATCGTTGCTTCACTTCCTTGTCTTTTCTTTTTCTTTCAATTTTTTTTTTCACCCTAGTGCCTGAATCGATGTTAATCAGACCAGGTCTGAAGTCACTGTATAAGGGCCGACAATTGCATTTTATTGATCGCTGCCAGACTTATTTAAAACGCATATGGTATTATCAATATCTACACCTGGTGTATATAGACTAAACCCACACAAGGTCATGAGCCTGGCCCAGGGCAGCTGTTGGGCCGGTCTGTGAGTACTTGGCAGCTGAATAGATATTAATGGAGAGGACTAGAAGAGGCCTATACAATGCGTTTACAGACGGGTTCCATGTTTGCTTTGTGTGTGTGTTTAAAGTCCTCGCTATACCTTAATGGATCGTGAGGGTCATGTAGTTTTGAGAGATGAAAGGAATTCTTGGGTGAAACTTTCCTTGATGTTATATTAATTTTCCTGTAACTACATAGCAGTATCTATAGTAACAACATTGCAGTTGCATAGTAACTGCTATGTAATTATACTTCATTGTAGTTTAGAGGTATTAGGCAAGTTATTACACAAGTTAAACTTGCTATGAGGCAGGTTTCATTTTCAACATCTAGCGATATTATTTTACACAAGATGAGCAAACAATAATACTAAACAAATAAGGAGAATTTAAAAATATAATTCAGGCTGAGAGCAACACAGTAGCTGCTGCCAAAGGCTGGAAGGAAAGCTGGCAAAAATGTCCGAGTATGTAAATGCATTAGATAATAGGCTTATCAATATCACTGCCCCATCATTAAGGCAGGGATAGACTTGACTGTAATTACAATTGTGTATTACCTTAATCAGTTGTTTAAATGCGTCCTTAAGACGTGTCTGACATTTTAGCCTTATTCTTTCAGCTTCAACCCTGGCAGTGTTAAACGGTCTTGGGAGCAAATAAAAACATAGACTATAGCCTATATACGTCATTCACGTGTTGCACTGGCAACGTTACGGTAAGGTTGAACACATATTTTTTTTATACAAAGTTTGTAAAGTTTGACAAAACTATTTTTATGTGAGCATATGTAGATGAGAGTTTTCAGTGTGTGAACGTTTCATATGTGAATGTGTAAAGACAGTCTGAATTATTTCCTAAACGGCCCCCCATAGTTGAACATAAAGTTACGCACGCTAACCCTAAATCCTGCGCGGTAGCACAGGCCTCAGTATTAAATAGCCCTGATCATGTTAGCCTCTTAGCGAATGATTGACTATGATATAGCACACTGTAATTATTTAAAGCTGTTTAGGTTTTCTTCTGCTTAAAGGACTGAGTTAAGTACAGGTCTTCAACCCTCCATGGACATTGTGGATCTCTGATGTTGAATCTGTATACAAAATGAATGACACGGTAGGGTTGAATCGGTATACAAAATGAATGAAACGGTAGGCTACCCAGCAAACACAGTTGCCCTTCCGTTGCCGCAACGTTTAACAAACCTTTGTTGCCGCAACGTCATGTGTGAGCTGGGTATTGATTTATTTTCTGTGGAGATAATAACACGGACATACTCTGAACTTGTATTGTCTGTTTTCAATTTGCGTCTGAATTGTCAAAACCTTTTGCTATCACTTATGAACCGTGATATCCGTTACGACGTGATGCAGCAGGCTGCAGCTTTTAAGTCGTTTCTTGAATTCTCAGTTCTTCTCCAAAAATTGAAAGGGCAAAGAGGAATGTCAGGGCTCATGTATTATCGGCAATAGCAATTATCAGAATGAATGAGGCAGCAATTGCAGATCCAACCGTTCTACATAAAGTCCTGCTCATAATCCCTCCTCAAACTTTCCTCCAGCAATTATTACGTCGCTCCCCCCTCTCTTCCTTCCATCCCTCCATCGCATCCTCGTTTAATGCCTCTTTCATCTTTTTTTTCCTGCCAACTTTTCCATCATATTCATCCTGATTAAGAGATGGAAGGGTGAAACAAATTATAGGGAGGTCGTCGAGCCAATGAATTTACAGTTAAACGACTAAGAGGTAATGACTTGTAGTCAAACGCAACCTATCATTTGGTCATATCAGCGTTGAGTTCTGATATTGTTCTCTAAGCGTGCAGACTTAATCTTTTCTAAAGTTTTTTTTTTTGCCGTAAGATGAGGAGAGAGGATATGGTTGAATTGACGAGAAACGCCCTCAAACCGAATCATTCAAACTTTAGCGATTGTAATTATGATGGTTATAGGCGGGTTAGAAGTCTTACTATCATAATTGTATGAAACATTTTACCTGTTGACTTTCATGCAAAGAGGGTACGGAGATACTGAATATCATTGTAGGCTACAGCTCTTTGTGTTAAAAAAAACTCTTGCTTGCAATGAAAGGAAAAACGGTGTGCCTTCAATAGCGTCTGCAGTACAACAGCAAATATGCATTACAAAAGCATCGGCAATTCAACAAGGTTAAAAGGGCTAGTGGGAAATTGATATGGTACAACATTTTCCGTATTCCCTTTTGACATTCATCGCTTGCAAATTGCGCCGAGGCTTTGACCCCCCCCCTCTGTTTAGAGTCGACCTCCAAGTGAATTCCGCTTAGCGTGGCGGCACTGGTTGAGTTACATTATTTAACAGTCAGGTAGCACAGGGAGCAAATAAAAAGCAGTCATTTATCAAAACCTAGTCCCACCTCAAGCGATTACGTGAGCTGCATAGTGGCAAGATCACATAATTAGTCCTCAGAGTGCCGGTTGGGGGGGGGGGGGATCCCGGTGAATTGTGTGATGTAACTCACATATTCTTCCAGTTGTCTGAGGATCCAAACCATTTGTTCCTGAAATATTTATTATTTTGATTACATTTTCACACCTCTAACCAGGACTTGATGTAAACCACCTTATGCACCACTTGGAGTGTGATGACAAGCTATTTGACCAGAAATGACCTGTTATGAAGCGCTTAGTATTGGTAAGATGTAACTGTAGGCTACGTAGGCTACATGCCCAAAAGTGGGGTGACATGTCCTTGGATCACCTGTAAACAGTGTGGTGTTATTTTGCAAAGTTACTCTTACCCAGTCAGAAAAACAGGCCGCAAAAGAACAGCAGTTTACGCCAAGAGTTATAACAGAATGCAAAACCTTTTAGACTTGGACAGGTTTGTGCGCTTGGTCTCCACTTACCTGAAACATTGACGGTAGGTCAGGATTTGCATCGTGAAGACGCCCTCAGGACCGTTATCCTCCAATAGACACATCTGGCAGAGCCCTCGTGTTCCTCACAACCATCTGTTGACCACGTGAGCAGAAACTCTGAACGCTTCCATCACGGAGGTAACTGACAATCATTCTGACAAGGGAAAGCAAGAGGAGGATGATTTATTGAAACCAGAAAACTTAGCTCTGGTGCTTTTATCGGGAAAAAGTCAGTGGAGGCACCATCTCTCTGGTCAAAGTTGTTGCAAAGTTTGTTGTTGGTACTGTTATTGGTTTGTCGTGATAATACATTTTTAAACGAGGAGTTGTAAATGTTGCCTCCAATGTAAAGTTTTACCGCTTAATAACACGATTACACCCTGGCCATATTTACTCATTGACTTAAGCTTGATTGTCAACCCTGGTACACAAAACCATTTAGGTTTCAAGCTGTTCACAATTAAGTCTATGAGACGCATATTCATTAACCACCTACAGGGAAGCAGATCGCAGATAGTGATTGTATGTTCCTGAACACTACCACCTACCACGATGCAACTGTAAGAATATGTTATATTTGTAATGATAACATTGTTTGCGCTGCTTTTTGCTAATGACTACAGTGTGTTTGTGACTCGAAAAGAGCACTGCTGTGCTGATTATTCAGATTTAAAGATCCTATTTTGCTGAGGGAAAAGTCGTTATATTTGGGCGCAAGGAACCACATCTTGAATTGTAATCCTCCTAATTTTCTCGGTAGGTTGTGGACTGCTGACATTCAAATTTATTTTTCAATAATAAATTGTGTCACCTTGAAGTGTGATACGTTGTAACTGGCACACATTTTCCATGTCATTATCCTTGGTGGCATAGAATAACATTTGATGCAATATAACTTTATTTTCCATTTCTAGAAAATGTTTGCCTTTGGCTTCACAGATTGAATACAGTGTGAATAAAAAAAACAGCGCAGAACATATATAAATATGTAACGCAGGCCACCCACGACACATACATTACAAACACTACAAAACGACAAGAGTTTAAAACCAGTTCTCAAAGTGCAGTTCAAAAACTCTCAGGGTTACAATCTGGCATGCCACTTTATATGTACTGAGAAGAAAACAATGTTTGATTCTTTGTATGAAATACAAGGGCAGAACCACACTGTGGCCTGTTTGGTATCACACAGAACAACACCTTCCTTCCTCCAGGTCAATTTCCTTTTTAAATGTCTCAGAAGTGTCTGGAAGCTCCAGAGAGGTCATCTCCCCCACATCCCCCACCTCCTTTGCTTTCCCTTTCAATATTAAGGACTCTTAAGATGCTTAAGTGGACTTTAACCTTGTTACCTTGGCCCTTTCCCACCCTCAGCGATGCTAACTGCAGTGTGCAGGCATCAGATAAATGTCACCTGGCCGGTGGCCTCTAAATCTCTGTCCGACCCTGGGAGCTGACCTGGAGCCGCCACATCAAGATGTCAACTCAGGAAATACAACCGTTGGTCCTTTTGGGCACAAATTAAGTTGAGGGCTTCATGGGAGTTGCTTGAGAGGTGATCAGAGACATTTTATGTGCTGCTTGAAGCTGCTATATGCAATGGGGGAGATATATATTTATGTGTGTGTGTGTGTGTGTATCACTTCATATTGTGGAACTCTCAAGCACAAGCTTTCACACTGCAGTGCAGAAAACTTTTTTTATTTTATTTTTCACACAGCTGAAGGACAGCCCAGTTTGTCAAGCCTTCTCGATACCGTTTCTCCTTCTTCTCCCTCCCTCCTTCCTCTCCCTCCTAAGCAGTAGAGTTAGTTAACCTTGTCCACTGCAAACCTTCCTCGCCCCACAGTCACCTCCAGATGAAGACGAACCTCTCACGGCAACCAATTAGGCCATGTCATTTTTTTTCCAAGATGTGTGGGCCCCTGGTTTGATAGATCATGTACGGGGAGCCGAGGGGGAAGGAGAGGGAAGCAGCCAGGCGTGGACACGGGTCAGTCCGTTCGGCACACAGCTGGCCCCGGCAGGTCTTGGCCAAGGCTCTTGTGATCGATGGAGAGGAAACAGGGCGTCGGTTATTTATAGGATCGGCAGGCCATTAGACCCATCTAGCCGCTTAGCCTTTTGCTCTGCCTGGTTCTCTGTGCCAACTGGGAGAGAAGTGGGGATTTAGAACAACTGGCAAAAACACAATGTAGAAATCCACCCCCTTGGATTTCTCCCACGGTCCTTTTGCGGAGGTAAAACGCTGCTTTCCCATCGTGTTAAAATCGACTACGTTCTCAAGTCAAATGTTTGGTCTGAAAAGAGAGGGTTTGGATGTGCGAGGACAGGTGTCATGCAGTGACCCTTTTTATTCATTTATATTCTTGAGCGTTTGAAATAATCGCCTCTAATGCCTCTAATTGAGCTTGATCTAGATTGGCATGGGTCCCTGACGAACCAGGTTCACTAGAGCATGCTGGGAATTTAAACCCAGCATGCCAATCGCTCTCCAAGCCCCCCACCTCTACACGCCCCCGGACTCGATGCTTTCCAAGGACCCTAATGGGTATTATTTGCAAAGGACACCTTCATTTGCGGGTGCGTGTGTTCTTGGGTAGACAAGGTGATATTCAGCTGCAGAGCTAATCTGGGAAGTGCAGTGAGAGGTCTGCCAGACCCTTGAACTGGAGATGCTGCGACCGTAGACGGTCTGTCACACTTGTTTTTTTGGGCCCGACCAAAGCCAACCGATTACTTAATAGTTCATTAATTGCTGATTTATTATTTTCTATCCCATTCGTTTCCATTTATTTCACATCCTTCCTCACTTAAAAGGTAACAAGGTGACTTTCATGCTTCCGGTGGATGTAATTATAACACAATTACAAGTTTGTTCTACAGCAACAGATGTTATGGTACTAGTGGAGGTGTGTGTGTGCAGCCCATTGTTGATTGAATGCACAAAAGACACCATATTTAATGATGCATCGCAGTTATTTATGTTCAACATTCAATAGGGTTCTCCAAAAATCTATGTGTGTGTTTGTTTAAATCCAGAATCAAGCCTCTAATACCTTTGCATTTCCCTATTCACCAGCTAAATACAGTTAACTAAATACAGTTAATTTAGCTCCATTTTTGTTTTAATATTTCTCAAAGCATACTTATAAGAGCCATCTGCGTGTTAACCATCCTCAAGAAACATAAGTAAAAACCTGAACTGTGAACCAGTGAAAAATAACACAAAAACAACACAAAACTTAATTCTGTGAGTTCTGTTGCTGCCATTCCCTGTTAGTATTTACTGTTCAGGATGACTTAACCAGATGTTTCAACGCATAAGACAAAGTGCTGCAAGTTAACCCAACACACACAAGGCTTAAAAAGTATAAACAAAAATAAACTGAACCGACTATCAAATTCAGGGAAAGTCAATACAAGTCTTACTTTACCGCTTCATAGCAGGAGATCAAAAAATACAGCTTATGTTGCGTTTCATCAACTTGGATTTGTTAAGCGACGATTATGGGATGGAGAAGCGAGCTTCGTGAAACTGGGAAGTGTGTTTAAAGTATTAACTCTCACGGCGTGCGGTGAGAACAGTGAGCCTCCAGCCACGTCCAGAAGCTCTCCGGCCAAGCAGCTCTCCTGATCTGCAGGGTGGTTTTTAACGTTTGCGTGTTTGTGTGTGTGTGTGTGTGTGTTTGTGGCGTGTGCTTCGGACCATTTGTAGGGATGTGAGCTAACTGTCCTGTTTTTATGTGTCGATTTGGGGCACAGTGGGGACTGTGTGTGTGTGTGTGTGTGTGTGTGTGAGTGAGTGAGTGAGTGACTGTGTGTGTGTTGGTTAGGGATGTGGATGTTTCCTGGCTGTTTCAGTTACTCTGAGAGTTATCTTCATGGCTGCATAGTTCTGGAGAACAGAGAGACATGGTCAACACAAACACACCCTCACACACACACACACTCACAGGCACACACACAGTCTTTCTACTCACGGGGAAGGAGTACAGGAAGACTCCAAAGAAGAGGGAGATGATGAAGAGGAGGATGAACCACTTGAAGCGTCTCCACAGAACGAAGCGGAGAGTCTTATAGGGGGAGGAGAACCAGAGGAAGGAAGTGTCTGGACGCCTGGGGGGAGACAGAGAGAGAGAGAGGGGGGGGAGACAGAGAGAGAGAGGGGGGGAGACAGGAGTCACAGATGCAGGTTAATCAGTGATTGATTGGCTGACTCACTGTGGCTCCTCCCCTGCCGTGTGATTGGCTGACTCACTGAAGACAGCTTTCAGGGACACATCTCCAATTCCCCAAGCAAGTGTTATTACATTTAAGCTCCCTGTGAGACTAGAACATGCTAGCTCAATCCCGTGACCCCTGAAATGTGCTGGAAGAAACAGCTTTGTGTTGCTTCCATCCTGGACCGCATGCTGTAAGTTGGAGTGAAAGCGTTTGGGGCGTGCTGGCCTCCTCTTTAACACACTTTTTTTTTTTTTGTACAGTTTCACAAATGTAATTGTAGATCAAATTGTCATTTGATCTAGTTTTCATCTTATTACTGATCTTTATATCTTATTTTACCAGGAGGGGGAGGGGGGTTTATAGATGACCTATAAGTATAGTCTTTTGCCATCATCCCACAGTTGTCAAGATTCCCACAAGGCGTAGGACTTAGTTCTTCCAGGTTATCCACCTGGACGCCCTGTGGCTGGAGCCTTATTACCTACCGATGTGTTAGGTTGGGGGGGGGGGGACGTGTCTCCCTCCCCCCCAGAGCTGTCAAGGTAACTCACCCCCACCCCTCACCCCCCACCCCAGAGAGCAATCACCATAGTAACTACAGAGAAACTGGCTTGCGGGGTGTTTAAGGACGCGGTCACTGGCAGGGAATCGATGGGGTCAGACTCGCTCCGTGAGAGCTACCCAGTACAGCCGTCTGTTATGAACATCTTTTCATTTCAGCAGGCGTTGCGTTCAAGGCATTTGTTCAGATCTTTCGGTGTTGTTGTTAGGGGCAGGATCAAGTTCAGAGGAAGGTCTGGTTAATAACAGGGTTTCACGTTCTGAGCTTGTTAAGCGCGACTGTCTTCTGTTTATCACAAACATGACCCAATATATGCAGGACTGTGTGATCTGTGTTGCTATGCCAGGACATGCTCGATCTTATTTTGATAAAAATCTATCAATTGGGGTTCACAACCTCCATGCAACATACTCACGTGACATTACAACATGTTAAGTTTACACTGGTTTAACATGGATATTGAAGCGAAATGGACGTTTTTTGGGGTTGTAATTTCTCCTTCAGCCCAGAGGTTTTCTGAGGAACCTGATGAGAGCTGAAAGCAGAGGTTAGGGGGGGTGAAGGGTTCTTACTGATGGAAACTCCCTTCCTCTTTACCGCCTGACTGGAAAGGCCTGAGAGTTGGGTTTGAGTGGTGCCGGTGATTTCGGGACGCACGCTCGACGGCTTCATCTCTCTTGCTTTTCTCGGTGAGGACGTTATGCCAGGAGAAGATGTTGAAGGGGGTGAGGACTGATTGGATGAGTGACCGAAACACTCCTGTTAAAAAGTTTTGGTGGTCGTTCAAACTATTCAGCCTTCTCAGGAGAAACATGAACTGTTGGACCTTTTTTATTTTCTAAAATATATATTTTTAGAGCATTTCTGCTTCAATTGGATAGGCAGTGAAGTATGACAGGAAATGGAGAGGGGAAAATGCAGGAAATGTTCAGAGCTGGATTCAAACTCCTTTTGGGAACAGGGAAGATGGTTGTGTCCTTCCAGACCCCGGGGCCAAAGCTGGTGTTTAGAAACAGCTGGGACACAGCTGTGCCATCTTGGTTGCTGTGGTGACATGATCCTATAGGTCTTTATTCTTACTGAGGGACTGTATGGCTAAAACAACCAAGACATGTACAGTGGATGCATTTTGTTACAAAGCAATCATGACCACTGACTTTAAGCCCTGTTTACCCAAAGTATATGTCCAAGGTGTCCATTGCAGTAACTGGCATTTCATTGATTCTAAATCTCACATCGCAAAACCCTCTTGTAGTTATCCATCAGAATTCATGTCTCTGAGTCTGAAGTTGTCACATCTGGCAAACTGCCAGTTTGTTCTGCACGTTCAAGCGTCCCTGTCATAGCCTTTCTAACTGTAGTACTGCAGGAGTTTCCATTTCCACCTAGCAGATGGTTTTATCCAAACCGACAAAAAAGTTGAAGATCAAGGATCAGCAGTAGCGTAGTTCAGATGGCTGTGCTGTTAGGGAATCGGGCTATTAATCAGAAGGTTGCCGGTTCGATTCCTTGCAGTCAGTATCTATCGCACCTGTTTGTTGTGGTTCTAATCTAGCCGTATGCTAAGACTAAGCTCTTTTGGGTCATAACTCAGATGGTTCACCTAACAAGCATTTCAGTTGTTAAAAAGACGATTTAATTGGCAAGCAGAATTTTGTTGATTGTCCCTAGATTGACGTGTTAATTCACACGTTCAAGCCTTAACCTTGTACACATCCTGAATGTGTGAATGTTGTTGTTTCCTGATTGGTGATTGAAGGATCAAACTGCGGATCGTCTGGAGACAGGAGGACCCAGGCTTTCCTCTGCCTTCTCATCCCAGAATGAATGCACACTCGTGTGCGATCGTGAATCGTTTAACAGCTGACCATCATTTCATTGTACATACATTTTTACATTCAGTAGCTCAGTTAGGGCCTGGTGAAACGATCCCATGTCCTACATATTTGGCCTGAATTTTGTTTAGAAAGGTTTTAGACTAAAGTACGTGTAGTATATGTCATATGTTGTGCTCACATAAAATGAGATTACCTTTCAAATATCTATCATGTCAAGTAATTTTTCAATTAACTGGTAACTTAGAGCTACAACAGGTAACAAAATAAAATAAAAAGGAAAAAAAATAAAATAATTATTGTTCGGTCCTTGACCCTTGACCTCCAGCTTGAGTTTGATTGTTAGAACAAGGCGAGGAGGAAGGCAAAGGAAGAGAATAGTCTGAAAAGTAGCAGGCCGCTCCAAAATATAGCGGTTGACATTTCACCAGCACTGGCATGTCTGTAGCTAAACAACTCTCAAAGGACCTCATTAGCTTACACAACGCGTTTTTAGCCAACAAAACTTGAACTTTTTTTATTGCAAAAAATCGTAATTGTTGTATCTTTTAGGGCAAACCTTCCTTGGATGAGATTTATGTATTTGACAGGTGTTATTTTGTATACACATCTCTTGTACTGAAAAGCAGTCCCGAGTACGTTTTCTGAAATCATGTCATAATAATGGTATCTATTTGTAAGCATTTAAAACTGTGGAAAAAGAATTACACCCATGTCAAAACATGTATTTCCCAAAATATAGAATACCTTTACAAAGGTTTTAAAAGAATGAGCATGAACCGCCAACAGCCAAATCTAAAATATGTATAAGATTAAAAACGGTTTTGTGCCTTCCTGTTGAGAGCAGACCATTTTATCTACATATTAACCAACCTAAATTCATCTTTGTCTTTTCTAGATAAATATTGCTTCTGACATAGCCAAACGATAAGAAAGCATTAAACATGAACTCTATTAATCATCGCAGTGAACAAATTCTACACATAGCCTTCTAATTGTGAAGCAAGAGCAACCATGTATTTTTAATGATCCACACACACACACACATGCACACTACTGCGTCAGAGTGCAAAGTGAAAGAGGTTGAAGTTGTTTATTCCAGTGCTTAATTTTCACATCCTCCGCTCGAATCTGTGAATCCCCTTTCATGGCATTGAGAGGTTTGACATTTTATTTGGATTAAATTGGCTCGCAGTCTGTGCAACAGAGATAAGAAGAAATACTGTGGTATGAAATATTTATTCATTTCTTTATGTTGCATTCTGGGGGATTTGTAGGGGTTTTGGGTACATTCAGTCGGACGACCTTGCATAGCATTTCCAATAGCAGGGCTTTTGCCAACAACAACACCACCAAAGTATACCAGGGCTTTCCTTACTCCAGTGCGTTTCCTCTATACCCAAGAGTCCCCACACTGCAAATAAAGAAAAGGGTAAAACGATGTTTTAAAGGTGACACAGATCACAAAAGTTGTCCTTTGCTCAAAGGACGTGATGGAAGGGCAAAGGGAAACAGCTGAGATCATGCAGCTTAACTCCCCCAGTCTGTTCACCTCTGATCCTGGTGAGCTTACTTACTTATTGGTAAAATGTTCCGACTCCCAGACGAAGAACTAACAGTTTTAACTCGAAATATATTATTATTATTATTCTTCGGATGCGAGGCACTTGGACCAAACGGTTGACTTGAGGTGACATCATTTCTATTTTTAGACGAGGCTTAACTCCCTCGGGGACTTCCTAATGCACTGTAAGGCTCTCGCTTGCAACCTTGGACTTTTTGCACCCTCTGCTACGCACCCCCCCGGGGTTTCACCGGACACAAATCCTGGTGGAGGCTTTTTGGTAACAGTCACTCGGGACATATCTGTCACACTGTAGGAGGTTCACCCCCATGCTCTTCCCCAACAGGAGTGTAAAAATAGTCAGCGTTCTCGGCACATCAGAAAGGTATTATAATGTTTCGGTGACGGATGCCCTGCAGTATATCATAACACCCGGCATTCCGGTGGGAGAACACTCTTTTAATGCCGTTCTGTTACATCGAGGGGATTGGCTTCTTCGGTTCCCCTGGTAACGGGCGCCCTTGACGACTTCTTCTGTCATCTAAAAGGGGGGGGGCTGGATCGGCTAAATTTACTTACCTGGAATCCCTCGGGAGGGTGTAGGTTACTGGATGTGAAGTAAAGTAGTTCGAGGACCAGAACCGGGCCAGAGTCATCATGCAGTCATCAGGATATGGGTCGTGGGGTTTATGAAGAGCACATGCTGCAGCTAACAAGGTGGTAAGGACTTTGGGCTGATAAATTAGTCATCTTTATTCGTATTTAACATGGTTCTCCATAGGTCTCACAAGGGGTGCAGCGACGCCGAGAATGGTTCCATAATGGCGTTCTTTATAGTAGAACATGTGGAGATGTGGGGGACAGGCTTGAGGGGGACAAGCTTGTGGGGGTCAGGCTTGTGGGAGACAGGCTTGTGGGGGTCAGGCTTGTGGGGGACAGGCTTGTGGGGGACAGGCTTGTGGGAGACAGGCTTGTGGGGGACAGGCTTGTGGGAGACAGGCTTGTGGGGGACAGGCTTGTGGGGGTCAGGCTTGTGGGAGACAGGCTTGTGGGGGACAGGCTTGTGGGGGTCAGGCTTGTGGGGGACAGGCTTGTGGGGGACAGGCTTGTGGGGGTCAGGCTTGTGGGAGACAGGCTTGTGGGGGACAGGCTTGTGGGGGACAGGCTTGTGGGAGACAGGCTTGTGGGGGTCAGGCTTGTGGGGGACAGGCTTGTGGGAAACAGGCTTGTGGGGGACAGGCTTGTGGGGGACAGGTTTGTGGGGGACAGGCTTGTGGGAAACAGGCTTGTGGGGGACAGGCTTGTGGGGGACAGGCTTGTGGCGGACAGGCTTGTGGAGGAGAGGCTTAAGGGGGACAGGCTTGTGGGGGACAGGCTTGTGGAGGAGAGGCTTAAGGGGGACAGGCTTGAGGGGGACAGGCTTGCCTCTTCTGGGGAAAGTTATTTTCCCGTTGAGGGACCGTGGCTCAAATGAGGACACAGGGAAAGGCGATGGACCACATCTGCCAATCAGCAGAGAGGGTGTGTGTTCTGTGGGATCCCCTCCAAGAAAGTGTCACGTCACCCATTGATTGAATTTGCATGGGCAGATGTGTACACATCAAACACACACACACACCCATACACACACACACACACACAGGAACATGGACACGCACTGTCCTTGTAGGTTTTCTTAATGTCCTCTGATTCCTAATACCATTACAGACACACTGACAAAGTTTGAAAATCACTTTGCTTCATGCTTGTTCACCGTACATGGATTTACATTAGATACGTAATTAATATTTGTAAGTAATTAGTAGCATGAGGAAATAATTAGCCTTTGGATTTTTTTTGCAAAGCGAGTCAACCAAGAACACATTGTCCCTTTTGGAGCAGAGAAGACTCTGTGTGATGTAAATTCTGAGTACTCTTGCATAGTATTTTCACTGTCACACACCAAGATTATGCAAGACATGTATTTCAATATTGTGTCATCAGTTCCCTGCACATGCAATGTGTCTGGACTCCTCCGATGACAAGTTTACTGTGGCATATTAACTCTTCAGACATCTCTTTCACAGTGTGGTCCCTAGCCCTGATATGCCACCTCCTATCGATCACACACACACACATCTACACACACACCTAGACACACACACATCTACACACACATACTTACACGTAAACACGCTTACACACACACAAAGGCTGTTGTCTTCTTTTTCCATCATGACACCAGACATTCCCCTGGCAGACTATTATCCCCCTCTACTGCATCACCAGCCGAGCGCAAGTGACAGATGCCATGGACAAGAGTTGTGATGGCTCTCACCTTACACCAAATGTTCCCTTTATCATTTCCCTGCATTTGATTTTAATGGTTTGATGACGCAGTGCTTCCCTGTGAGAAACTTGTTTGGTATTTTTTTTAAGGGGTAAATAACGGTTCCCCTCAGATGGCTGAGCGGTTAGGGAATCAGGCTATTAATCAGAAGGTTGCCGGTTCAATTCCTGGTTTGCAAATTGACGTTGTGTCCTTGGGCAAGGTGTTTCACCCTACTTTCCTCGGGGGGAATGTCCCTGTACTGTGAGTCGCTCTGGATAAGAGTGTCTGCTAAATGACGTAATGTAATGTAATGTTGAGGTTTGACTGAGTTAGAAGCTGTGCTGTTGGATCAGTGTTGGAGAGCTTATGGTCCTGGAAAGACTCTCTAACATTGGCCTTCGTCCGTCTGACTGTTCTGGTCCGGTGTTCTGAATAAAAAGATGATTTGGGGGAATGGAGAAGGATGGCATTTCCCAGGCTTTATTGGACAGTTTTGAGTGTGTGACAGGAAAGGCAGGGAGAGAGAGTGAAGGGGAGACATGCAGCAAAGGGTCCAGTCCGGATTCGAACCCAGACAGGCTGCGGTGCAGCCTCAGGCTGCATGGTCCTCCCGCACTCCCGGTGCTGTTTAGGAGAGTCAGGTGGCTGAGCGGTTAGGGAATCGAGCTAGTAATCAGAAGGTTGCTAGTTCGATTCCCGGTCGTGCAATATGACGTTGTGTCCTTGGGCAAGGCACTTCACCCTACTTGCCTCGGGGGGCATGTCCCTGTACTTACTGTAAGTCGCTCTGGATAAGAGCGTCTGCTAAATGACAAAAAATGTCAAATGTAAATGTTTTTTAGCGCCTCATCTCTCTCGCGGTCGTCCCGCCACTCGACTTGTCCACTCACCCGTGCCTCGTCCTCCCCGTCCGCAGGTGTCCGCAGGGGGACGTGGTCACTCACACCGCCTGGCTCAACCGCTCCAGCATCCTGTACGCGGGCGAGGACAAGTGGTCTGTGGACCCCAGGGTGAGCCTGGTGACCCTCAGCCAGGAGGAGTTCACCATCAAGATCGAGAACGTGGACACGAGCGACGAGGGCCAGTACGTGTGCGCCGTCCAGACGAGCAGCCGGCCGCGGACCACGTCGGTGCACGTGCTCGTGCTGGGTAAACAATCACGCTCGTGGGACATCTGTCTGTCTCTGTCTGTCTCTGTGTGTCTCATTGTTTCCCACAGATTAGAAATCTAGTTGTGGCGGGCGTGGGGGGGGGGGGGGGGGGGGGGGGGGGGGGGGGGGGGTAGGGTTGTCCGACCGGAGGGGGGGGGGGGGGGGGTCGTAATAATTCCTTCGTTAATAATTCGCTACACAGTTAATTTGTTAATAATTTGTTACATTAAATATTAATCCAAAAAGATTCACACCTTCACAAAATTAACAACAACTAACATATCATTTCTGCATTATGCATGTATAGCAACGCTAGTGCTAAACAGCTATTTAACTGGTCGGCTCCATGACGCCGGGTAAGTAGCTAGCTCCTGAGACTTCTCACCAAAAGAACGAAGAGGAACCTTCGAGGTACCTAGCAAAAAGTAGCCTCAACTTTCCTCGACTTTTAGCTACGGCACTAATGCTGAAAGCTCGCTGATATAGCTGTCGGTCTTACTAGAACGGCGTATGTATGCATTGTTGCTAACGTGTTGTGACTGTGTGCATATGTGAGAAAGACGCATGAGTGACAGAGAGACGGAGGGAGAGCAGGGAAAAGGAAATGCAGCTGAACGAATACGCTGCGCATTTTAACCTAAATGGCGTTAAAAAAAATGTTTTACGAAGCGCAATATGTGGCGGCCGGTGTTGATTCTGTGGCGCACCGCCACAAATTAGTCTATGTGTGGGAAACACTGGTGTCTGTCTGTTTGTCTGTCTGTCTCTCTCTCTCTCTCTCTCTCTCTCTCTCTCTCTCTCTCTCTCTCTCTCTCTCTCTCTGTCTGTCTGTCTGTCTGTCTGTCTCTCTTTCTCTCTCTCTGTCTGTCTGTCTGTCTCTTTCTCTCTCTCTGTCTGTCTGTCTCTCTCTATCTGTCGCTCTGTCTGTCCGTGTCTCTCTCTCTATATATATATATATATATCTGTCTCTCTCTATTAGGCTTAGGGGATGACTGCATGGTCTGTGAAACTCTTAAATGTAATTTTGAGACTAAATTCACCAGCACAGGGCCATGTCTCAATCCACTGAACCTAATTACAGGATTTTCTGAGCCATATGTTCTGATGAAGTAGATAATAGTCTGATTAGGGGTGACCAATGATATTGGTCCTCAGTGATGCTGTGTTTTTTGTAATCAGTGGATCCTGAGTGAATTTGATTGATGACGCTGTCATTTCGGAGTATCGGAGCGTGGGGGCGGAACAGGGCAGAGCTTTGCAAAGCTGCTGAGGGGCCATAGTGCTCCGTGTCTTAAGGCACATTTTCTACCCAGCTTCTTTTAATGGCTTGTCTATTCATAAATTCCCATGTGTCTCGACAGTGAAAGTCAAATGAATGCAGTGCGCTGTTGTCTTTGCTCTGGACGCTGTGGGCGATGGTTCGTTTGGGGTAGTTGGAAGACAAAGCTGGGATTGTTCGTTTTTTTATGTCGTTGGGTGTTCTCTCTGCAGGGCTGATGTTGTCGCAGAGTGCCACACCAAAATGGCTTCATTTCAGAGACACTGTCACTCATAATAAAAAGATCCTCGATTCGTTCTGTGATCAAAATGAAAGTTAAACAAAAAAAAATTCAAGCTAATTGACAGATGTTGTCATACACCTGATTATTTTACTTCTGAATAACATCGAATAATAAATAATAAACCAATGCATGGTGTCACTGTATTTGCCAACCGTTTGGGTTCTGATGACTCTTAATATGTGGGCGTTAGGGCTCCTTTCCAGCTTAAGCTTATCAGCAAATAACTAATCATGAAATAAATCATTTCCATCTCTGGTAGATTATAGGTTGTGGAGTGTAGTTTGTTGGTTCAGGGTTTGTACACAAACAAGAAAGGAGAATACCATTTCCAGCCAATAACACACATTTCGCACGTTTCCCTTCTCTTGATCAGATACTGTGAGAGCGAAGCCCCATACAGACTGTATCATCGGCCTGTACAACATCGCTGATCTTTATCTAAATCTGTCATCTTGGAGTCCTCAGATCATTGTGTGGTTAATTGACTGAGGTCCTATCAGACAAGTGTGTGGTTATTTATATATATCTTTTTTGTTAATTCTAATTAAAAGACAGATTAAAAAGTACAGAGAGTCACGTGTTAGCCCGGCGGTGAGTGGAACTGCCCCAACAGGGGGTTGGCCTGGTTATTTAACAGCCTCTTGATTGCTTTGTTGCTAACAGTGAAAAAGACATGCTACCAACTAGGCCTGTTCCTACATTTACTCTCCCCCCCTTCATTTGGCTATGAGTTACGTAGGCCTACAGTTAAGCATTCAACCAAGACAAAACAAAACCTGTAAAGATACAAAAAGTATATGTTGCCTTGGTAACTCAAAGCAGACAGAATAGTCGGTTGATTGGGAGTACGCCCGAACACTTCAGCAGAAAAGGTCAGACATACAGCGGTTTGGAGTTCTCAAGCCACCATCTCACGCCTCACACTATTCTCGCAAACAGGATGTGAAGAATGAAATCATTTGCTATCTTATTGAAGCTTGCTTTGCAGCTTGTAGCAGGTTCTATTGATAAGAGGGTGACAGAGGCATCTCATCTTGAGTGTTTACAACCCACACACAAAACACGTTTTCTCCGGGAGAGAATTGGAAACATGCAAGAGCGTAGCCTACCTTCCCACCCACCAAACGAAGCATTGCCTTTCACATCAAGTAATATTCGTCACTGTCGTTTTTCCCCATCAGATTGCAGGTGGATGACAGTAACTTGGTCACTTAATATCATAATATTATAGTGAGATAATTTGTGTTTCAAAATGACACACCTGTCAGTGATTATCGTTACCACATCATGCCTTATTATTTGGCTCTGCATTTCCTGTATGCTAACTGTCTGAAATACTGTGCCTCCCAGGCCTTTTAATCAAGCTGCATGTCCTTTTGACTATAGAACAATTATCTTTGTAATAAAGAAATACATTACCTTAATTAAATGAATGCAATGTTTGCCTTGGCAAATAGACCATCCACAAATTGGTTTCAATTACATGTAAATTAAAGCCGCTAGCTCAAATCAGAGATGGCATTGGTGCTCTCTGACATTTTGCATTGCCTATACCTTTTAATGCTTTCAAGGTTAGCACATTTAATGAAACTTCTAGTTCCGACTCGTCACCAGGTCTCCAGTGATCGATGTCGTCATCGTTTTACAAGATTGCATGCTGAGGCTTCTGCTCGAGGTGTTGCAGCGGATTAACAGTTTGCAGCTTTCTCAAGGCGCAGCAGTCTCCGCTCTGAATCTCCATGTCAGACGACAAGCAGTTGCATCACCTGAGAAACATAATTAGTTTTAGACATCAAAGACACCTCGTGCGTCCTGTATTCAAACATGTATTTACTGTTGAAAGCTCGAATCTGGCGATGGCATTTAAATTTGCCTTGGAGATGACCCAGAAGCACATCATTGTATGCACCAGATGATCTGTAAGTGGCAGTTACGTAGTCACGTGTCTTTTTAATGGTAACGTTGCGCTGCTGATCGCACAGGAGAGCTGGCGGTGGCCTTGGTGTGTTTGCAGTTCTCCTGATGATGCATGGGTCCGGGACAGTGTGCTGTCATGGACACATACGCTGCCGTGATCATGTTAGCTTAGGCGGAAGTAACCTGGAGGAGGGTACAATTAGCTCTTCTCACCAGAGAGACTCGCCAATGATTTGAGATGTGGAGACTTGAAATGTATCCTTGAGTGGATGCAGTTCGGATGTTCCTCAGGGGATTGGAGCCAGCTAAATATTTTTTGTTGTGTTCTGTACAGTAGGCTACCTGCTAACATCCACATTTAGGTGGCAAGTCTAGAAGTAATTTGAAGTTGCATATTTGATTTTGATTCAGATTTTCTTGCCTTTACGTATGTTTGCAGCTCATGGTACCTTCCCCTGTCTTAACTTGAAAGGAGTCTCACCCTCGTTATTCTGAACTTTTACATAATTTAGGGGCACCGGGTAAATGGTAAAGAGTTATACCCCAAGCAACTTTTGAAACGCAAGATCAGAGCTTAATAGAATTGTAATTATCAAGAGCATCACAATTCAACTGTACCAGTAGTAATTCCCAGTGCATATTCTGTTAAATAAATCTGCAACAATATTGCAATTAGTAACGTAAGATAACACATGCAAAGCTCTGACTTGCTGAATGATCATTTTCACGATGAGAACGAATTGATTATATTTGGGATTGTGCATGTATTATTCCCACGCAAGCTGCATTCTCACAAGTCAAGTCTGAGATACATCAGTGAGATAGACATTGAGAGGCAGTGTTGGTAAAACTGTAGGGTTACTTCTGTGTCATGCTCTGTGACATAACCAGACTGGTCTTCTGTGGGTGGTACACTGCATCAGATTACATGCAGCAAATCTGCATTGCCTGATTACAAAATTTGCATGTAAATCAATGCCTTCAAGAGGTCATAATTTGAATGTCAAATCATCTGACATTTCCACAAGATGTAAACAGCGTTAGCCAGCTGGAGATCACTATTGTCTAATTTATAGAAAGGAATAATTGCGTTGATTTTCTTGTAGTTCCTTGTCTATTCTTTTCTAGTTTGAGCTGAAACTGAGTATAATGACAATGTGAATGAAATAGTTCCTGACATGTTTTAATGGGGAGTTTCTACTATGTAATTGGTGTAAATGAATGGAAACGACTTATTGCTATCGGTTCAGTCATGTAGCTGTTCCAACCAGCATTTTTCAGACTGTTCAGGAGTTAATACACCCTTGTAAGATTACATTTAGTCATTTAGCAGACGCTCTTATCCAGAGCGACTTACAGTAAGTACAGGGACATTCCCCCCCGAGGCAAGTAGGGTGAAGTGCCTTGCCCAAGGACACAACGTCATTTGCCACAGCGGGCAATTGATCCGGCAACATTCTGATTACTAGCCCGACTCCCTCACCGCTTAGCCATCTGACTCCCGATCTGATTAGATTATGTACTGCTGAATACACTTCATCATGTCAGGAAGCACCCACACGGTGTTTTTAGAAAATCTCAATTCCTGTAATTACTGTATCTCTCCTCCTGTAGCTCTGTGTAGAAAGCCACTGCTATCCTCAGTCTTAGAACGAGCCAGTCATACTGTATAGCAAATTATTTCAATTCATCATGGCAGCCTGTTGACTCTGGGAAGCCTTTGAAGCTTTGCAATACCCCATCAAAGTGATAGGAGGGTACAGCTCTATTAAAATGCAATTTAACATGCTTTACCTAATATGGCAGCAATGGAATACCAATCTAGTGGTAACCCACTATGCAGGGTGTTTTTCTGGCAGTGTGACAGACTGCAATATAAAAGGAAAAGCCTTTTGCAGTAAGCATTTTATTGGGTTTAAAAATGGGTTCTGTAGACACGAATGGTTATCCTCGTGCCTGGAAAATGTGGTTGGTAAAGATAGAAGAATTACATTGAAAGGCTGAATATGTTTGGAGTAATTGAACTATTGTCTGTCTCAATAGATTCAGTGATGTTTGTTGACAAACTGAAGTCAACTGCGATTGTAATGCTATTTTGCATTGTTGAATTCATTTTGGAGGGGATGAATGATTCGAGTTAGCACCTTCAATCTCCTTTAGTGTTGTTTTATGATAATGTCCTCAAGAGTCAAACATGAATATTTAAGCAAACTAGATTAAAACATTGGAAACATATGTTTACAATTTCCCCAAACATAAATACCAAAATTGTTGCCTCTAGGAAAAGGCCTAAGGTCAAAATCACAAACGGGAAATAACAAATAAGCAAACATAACATCTAAATAATTAACTTTGTGGATGCTTTGTCATTTATAAGGGTAGAAACAGGGATTATGTTAACATGTAATACATTATTTATGTCAGAAAGTCCTGCGAAACAAGTCCTATGTGACTATAAGAAGATTGAAACAGTAATGCAGCAGTTAGGACTAGTTCATAGGATGCGTGTTGCTTTGAAAATGCAACATTTTTCACAACCTGACAGGCTGAGAGAACCTAGAGAGAACAACATTTCATAATGGTTAACTTTCACACATTCTTCTCTTTAAGCACATGATGGATGCTTGAAAGACAGATATTGTGGTTTACAAATGTTTGATTTGCAGTTGGATAGCATTTGATGTATTTACAGTTGGATCATGTTTAGAATACTTTAGAAGTATATACTATTTATATACATGCTATGTGAGTAAAGTTATACTAATGCAATCTGGAAATTAAGATGTTGTTGAATTTATTCAATGTTAACTTCATTGAAGTTTGTGGCTAGGCCAGAAGAATGCACATTGATAACCCCAGCATGTGAGGAGGATAAGAAAAGTTAACAGCTACTTTTGTATTCCACTTTGTTTTCATTGTCATGGCTTCTTTGCATGAATCCTGAATCTGGAGTATTATCATCTTTATTCTTGGATATATGCTTCTTATTTTACTGAAAGTCTGAAAAACCTTTCATGAACAACACAATGTGCTCATGTTGGCACACTGGAAATTGAATTTCTCAGAATGTGCATTTCTTTTCAGACTCAAGGTTTTCTCTTACAACACTTAATCGTTTTCATTCATTTCACTTCCAAAAGGCTTACAAATTCTAATTATGACCTCAGCTTTTAGGTAAAACTGATCACACGTCCATATATATCATATACAGTCTACCGACACATTCAAGTTTTATAAACTGATACTGTAGACTTCTCCACATACGGTGGTCTATTGTTTAGTTGCTCTGCAAGGATAACATATACCAAAGGATGAGACCCTTGCCATAGCCCTTTAACTGCTTACTCAAAAGGACTGCAGCAATCTACGTTATCCATGTTAATTTGATATTGCTACTGCTGCCATTAGAATTATATTGTTGGTTTCTCTATCAAAAATGGAAATCATTAATTTAGAGGACAAAAATATATACACATCTTTCAAAACATGTGCAGGCATATATCTCTGTTCGGTAGTCACCTTGCTGTCAATAGGGATGAAACGGTACATGTTGGAATCTGTTTGGGGTGAATGACCAGTCTGTCCTTCTTGTGAAACCTCCATCCATGATAAAGAAATGGAACATGCCTTTGAAGAATTGACCTTCTACAGTTGTATTCATTTAGTCAAAGCTTTTATCCAAAGCAACACAGAAATTGTGGAAATGTTCACTTACAAGTACCAACAACCGAACAAGTTTACACTGCAAATAATATTAGTAAATTGTTTGTAAATTGTTCACCTTGTTTTGCTTCATAACCAAAACATCTCTCAGGACACTTCATCAAAATCACTTAAATTGGGCTCAAGGACTGGGTGATATTTGTGCTTTCTGATCTTTTAGAATTGCAGCACGTGTCCGTGTTTTGTGCAGGCGAATCTTTGAAGTTGTTGCATCTATAGTGAAAGCTGACATGTGTGGACAGAAATGTGTGGATAAACCTTGTTCACATTTGGCGACCAGGGTCACATTTCTCAGTCACATCCAGCCACCGCCAAAGCAAGTCTAAGACATGGAAGGAAATAAATAGTACAACACTGTTTTGGCCCCCGATAAAGTTTTGATGAATAACAAATAGCTTGTCTCTCTACCCCCCCCCCCCTCTCCAATACCATAAGGTTATCAAAAGTTTAAATGTTTGACGTTGAAAGAAAAATGTATTGTCAAGAAGGCTTGTTCTGACTAAATTCTACAGATCTTTAGAGGAAATCGTTTATTTTACATTTACATTTAGTCATTTAGAGAGCGACTTACAGTAAGTACAGGGACATTCCCCCCGAGGCAAGTAGGGTAAAGTGCCTTTCCCAGGGACACAACGTCATTTGGCTCGGCTGGGTATCGATCTGGCAACCTTCTGATTACTAGCCCGATTCCCTCACCGTTCAGCCACCTGACCCCGGCTTATTTTAAGCCTAAAGATGACAGTTAAGGGTTAAAGCTCTTGGTTTCATCTCACATGAAGGTGTCAGGAGGAAATCAGGACTCATCAGACTGTATGATTCCTGTCACGCTGTGCAAGTAATAACATCTCAGTTCTGTCTTGAAACGCCTGCAGTTCATTACTGTATGATTTGATTTTGGTGCGCCATTGTATATAGGCCAGTGTATCTGCAAGTGTATCGCAGGTTAGCGGGTAACAGTGTGCACCCAGGCCAAAACAACAAGAAGGCAAGAAGTGTTTAATAAGCCAGATTCCCTCCAGGTGAACAAGCCTATGCCACGGTTATATTTTGATTGAGGTGATGGTTGGGTTGAGGCAGAATAGCGTTGACCTTCAACTCTCAGTATGTCAGAGGAAGTCTGTATACAGGAATGCCAGTGAAAAGAAGTATTTTGTACCCCTCTGCTCTCTGGAAGCGTTCTTGATGTGTTGTATTAATCTTATACAGCAGTTGTGCCAGGATCAGTCTATCCTAGTATCTGACCGTATATTTTGTATATCTCTTTCCCACAGTGCCGCCCAAAATCATCAACTTGTCGAAGGATCTCGTGGTCAACGAGGGCGCGGACGTCACCCTGATGTGTCAAGCTGGTGGGAAACCGGAGCCGTCTCTCAGCTGGAAGCTGATCTCTCCCTCAGGTAGGACTGAACCCGACGCCAAACCCATGATAGCCACCTAATGTCCTCTTGACTGTTTCTCCAACTTGCATCTTTTACTTAGCCCCGCCTTACCCAAACACACACACACATTCTCTCTCTTACTTTCAACTTAACCTTTATTGCCCACTCCTCATTACCTCTCACACCCCTTCCAGTGTCTGTCTTGCTTGTGTACCGTTTGCTACTGTATACTTTGTTCACCTCTCATGTTGCTCAGCCGACATGAGTGACCTCCAGTGAACTGCATCACTCTGCTTTTGAAAGAGCTCATTACCTGTCGTTACCTGTCTCATAATCATTATTTCAGAGTAATGAGATGTAAGCGAAGAAACTAACCTCTGGGTTTGGGCTAATTAATTTGGATAATTGAGTAGATGTTTCGGTGGCTGAGGAGCAGTGTTTGTTGTTGGGAAATTTCACGTGCTTCAAATCTGAGAGCATAGACAACTGTTACACACGAACGCTTAGCCATGATGTCAACCTTGGAGTTGATTGTTATTCAACAGAAAATTCAATATATTTTAATACACTTCCTGATCTCCGTGGAAGACTGTGGAAAACAAACGAACGGCTGTCCCCCTCCCGATATGCGCACGCTTAACCAGCTGAATGAGTCTTGAATTTGTAACAAGTAACGCTCTCCAAAGGACCGTTGTGTGCCAGCAGTCCCCCTCTCCTTTGTGTCCCTACAAACATCTGGGAATTGAAATGTTAATAAGACAAGGATGTGACTGCCCTGTCTGTAAGGAGATAAGTGAGGAAGAGACGCCTGTGAAGGGCTTCCATTTGTAAAAGCGACGGGTGTTTTTTGGCGGAGATGCCGTAATTGTGCAGGCCCGTGCTGAAAAGATCAACTGTCACTAGCAGTGCCCGTGGCAACAGAGAATGGTTGCCTCAGCTAGATTCTAGGACGTGCATGTGTTTACCAGGCAATTACGATCTCACTTTGTGTCAATCAGTAGATGATAATACATGTTATTGATCCACAAGAGAATGCAAACCGCCAGTCGTAGCCTGATAAGTGCCTTGCGAATACCCTGGTTGGAGTCAAAGGGTTTGTAAAAATCACTATTATTTCATGACTACTGATTTTTTTCTTTTTACATGAAATACCATAGAATAGAACATGCTGCATGTGTGTTGTTTTACATTAATGATATATTGGAATTTAACTGAATTCTCCATAGGTTTAAATATTTAGATCAAGGTAATTTTACAACATCCACTTACTGTTCCCAAATACATCTCCTCCGTATATATGTATTCCAAGTTTACAGGTGATCACTTTTTGTGGATAAAAGAGATTACAGCTATTGGAAAACCTGTGTAGCACCACAGCTGGGAGTTCAAACCTGTCTCCTTTTGCATACCAGCGCTTGGTGTTCCAGCTGAACAAATAAGTAGATACCATTCTGTCTAATTACCAAAAGCTGCTTATTCAGTTATTCACTTCGATAGTCTCATCTCTCGCCCACACATGCAGCATAAAGAGAATCAGAAACAGCAAATGTATTTTAAAATCCCCCGTAAAGACATTGTGGGTTCTTTGTGGACAAGTGCGTCCCATTAAAATTCCATTAACTGCTCCTGTGCTCATCCTTCTCATCTGAGCTTGCTTGGTGTTTAACCGTTGGAGAAGGAGGCCCTTAAAGCCATGTATGTAATAGAGTATTTTTCTCTATTACATACCTTAAGACGTTTGGAGGTTCCATCCACCATTGTTTGCTAAATTTTCTAGGAGTGATTGACTCATGCACACTGTCAAAAGAATCCTTTGGTGAGCTGTTACATAATCTGGATGATAACAGGCCGCTATGTGAGACAGTGAGGAAGGAGATTTAGCAATGTGTTGCTCTGCACTGTCATGGTAAAATGAGTGTACCTTATCAATTTCAGCATTTAGTGATTCAAATATCCATGACCTTTTTTCTATAGAATTACAAGTTTTAGATTGTTTAAGGTGCAAACCACTTGAAAACATGCCCAAACCATCATAGGTATGACGTTAATATCCAACCATTTGTAGGGAATTAACAACAAACCACGCTGGTTTAAAACAAAAGCATGGAATCACTCATTGCTACTCCCTTATGATTTCCAGTTCCAATCAACTCGGGGACATTAGACAACTTCTAGATTTGTTGTAGTTTGTTCTTCCTGGGAGTTGATAGTTTGCCAAATCAAAAGCAATGGATTTGAATAGAAAACAGGAAAACTAATGGAAACCATTTCCATATAAATCAAACCGCTTTCAGAGGTTTCACGTTTATCAAAATATCTAATTTTTCTTTCTCAATGCTCTACACGATCAGAATACAAGCTCTGACAGACTGCTCATGTATATTAATATTTTTCATATATTTTTACAATCCCCAACTGAAAGAAGCTTTTGAAATTCAAGAAAAGTTTTGCTCTGCTCAAATCAAAACCAACTAAACAGCAGCGGTGGCCTATAGAATACTAAGGTCACAGGGTAAATACAGAACCAAAGACAAATCTAAATAAATAGTCTCTCCTGCAACATAGAATCCTTTCCTCCTCTATAGAATTGCACGAACGGATCCAGAGGTTTACTTCAGGGTAAGAAATGCTTTTAACAACAGATATTTGTGATATCTCATAACCCCCCCCCGCCAAAAAGTATACATACTACTCAGCACAGCCAACACTCAGAGCTGCAATCTCACCACACCAGTTCCTGTTCACCTGTTTTCTCTCCAGTAGCTTGGGGGGGGGGGGGGGGGGGGGGGTGCAGGTCTGTGCAGGTCCAGTTATTACAAGGTCTTTCAGCGTGGCAGGGGAGAAAAAAAAATAATACATAAATAAATGTTTGCCAGTAGAGCGGAGTTTGAGCATGGTGTGTGTTGTGGTTGTGTATCAGGCATGTGCGCATGCCTGGTGCGTGTGTATTTGTGTGTTGCTATGATCTATCAGATGTGTATGTGTGTGTGAGAGAGTGTGTGAGTGTGAAGACTCATGATATACCCCTGGCTGGGCTCTCGTGCAGTCCTGCTGCTGCCGGCTGCATCCCAGATAGACCGCTCAGAGGCTGGTTCTGGATCAGAGGAGATCCACCCGTCTCCCCCTGCTCCGCTACCTGACTGCCACGTGTGTCAAGGTCTGGAAGCCAGGCGGAACCCTGTCACATCCGCCTCAAATTAATATATACAAACATGACGGGTAGGTCGCCGTGGAATCCCACCAGAATCGAGTTGGCACACTTGATTGGAAATATTCATTGAAGTCGTTTTGTTGGCATTGCCGGAGAGCTTAATGTAAATTGGCGGAGCTCACTGGCATTTGATTAGTTTCTCTTGGAGGAGAGTTTTCCAGAAAGTTTATTCGCTAGAAACCTTTGCGACCTTGGTTTGTCATGGTCAGGGAGAAGAAATGTGGATTTGATCAATGTAATGCATGTGATAAATGTGTCTGTAAAGACAACCAGCTCCCATCCATCCAGAGGAAGCAGTGACTAGATAGCCAGCTCACATACCTGAATGTTTTCACCACAGGTTCACAAACCATAGCGCGTTTAGTCAGGAATGTAATGCACAGCTGATGCAGTACATCTACCTGAGCTTTTGTGTTGGATGGGGAAAAAATATGGAGTTTCTGTTAAAGAGAGATGGTTGCCTTGAGAGTAGCAAAGATTGCTAACTATGTAGGAGAGAATGCACCTGTCTCAACACGGAGAAATAAGTGTGAGTGACAAGAAATGCTTGGTTACCGGAAGAGAGGTCAGAAGTTACACAGTTCGTTTCACTTGTTGAATAGTTATTAATTTTCCATTCTTACCATCCTCATCGCAACCCACGATGTAGCAAAAAAATTCTGAGAATATATGACCTCCCCCCCCCCCCCCCAACATTAGTGACAGCTATGGTTTTCATATCGGATTGTAAGTTCCGAAAAGACGTGCTGATGGTGAAGGGTTTAAATCAAAGAGAGGCTGTCAGAACGAGTTCTCCGCAGTCGCGACGTCTAAGTAAAATAAAGAATGGCTACAGTACTGTCTTATTACAGCTCATTCAGTGCTGGAACCCCGAGCCATATTTGTGCCTCTCTGTTTGTTTTCATCAAAGAAGACCAGCGACTTCAAAGCACATTATAAAATGCTATATCTCCAAGGCTCACAACCAACCGAGGGGGAAAAAAAGACGGTATAAATTCGACATCTGCATATTTGTCACCTGCAGCAACCCCTCTGTGAAATGCCACTGTGAGAGGAGGTAGCTTGTGAACAAAAAAGCAACAGGCTTTGTTTGCACCAAATCCCACCTGAAAGCAATTCCAATCCGTTAAATTCCTCACACTGGTTTTCATATCTCCTCCCTCTCACAGTTTTATCAAGATAATTGGGTAAATAGCTGTGCCACACCTCCCCAAGTCATCTGGAGATGTTCTCTCTAAAGGCTTGTTCAGTTTTTCTTGTGAAGGAGACATGGTATATTGTTGAGGTCATGTGTTGAGGACATGCGTGCACCATGTATGGAGGACAAAACAGGATCAAAGGTTAAACGACTTAAACTTTGAACACGAGAATGCAGTGTAGACATTTCCCTATCGTTTTCCATATTTTTATTGTTTTACATCCTTTCTGACTGTCGTCTCTCTCTGTCCCGTTGGCAGGGCGCTACGATACTTGGCCCCCAAACCCCACAGAGAGGCCAGTGGGGGCTGGGCTGTACTCTGGGGAACCTTCTCCTCCTCTCTTCTTTTCACCTCCCTCCCTCTCTCTGCTGTCCCTGGTGGCCTCCTATCTTCTTTTCATCTCTCTCTCTCTCTCTCTCTCTCTCTCTCTCTCTCTCTCTCTCTCTCTGTCTCTCTCTCTCTCCCACTTTTTTTTATAAACATGGTTGTTCAGGCATAACAAACTTTTTTTTATACTTAAGCACTTTGAGATGGTGAGTATGTTTGTGTACGCGTGTGCGAGAGCTTGACGTGTTTGTCTTGTAAACGCTGCTGTGGCTGAGAGAGGGATCTGTCGTTCTCTCTCCACGCGCAAGATTGCGACGGTCAACTCGTGCCCTCAGGCACCTCCCCTCATCTTTTCACTGGCTTTACTGACACAGCGGGCGTTGGGCAAACAAGCCCAGCATGGGCAATAAGCAAGACCGCAGCCATACAGCTTCAAACTGACGCCTGGCTTTGCCCCCCTCCCAGACAAAAAGTGCTGTGGGAGACACTTCCAGCCATGCGCTGGGTTTTTATACACTTGGCAATAAAACGTCAGAGAACATTGATTTGGTGTAAACACCTCTTCCGGTCTTGACATTTCATCGCCCCGACTAGCTCCTTTTATTTTATTTGTGTTTTTATTTTGTAGTTTTTACATTAAAACCTTGTGCAGCACAACCTTAACAAGCTGGTATATTAGCTGTTACGTGTGTGGTTGTCAGACTTGGTGTCGTGCACCTCTATATGTCTAAATACCTCCCTCTAACTAACCCCAAACAAACTCCTGTTGTTCGAAACTTGCAGGAAAACTAAGCAACAACAGTCAAAATGTAACGTTTCTTAATCATATCCTTCTATAATAGTTTCATTCAAACTCAATAGTTATATATATATACTATAGTGGAGTTCATAGAAATACTTGTATTTATATGAACATATTTTGTGCATTGAACCAGTTGTGTGGGCATTTCTAAAGATTTGTATAACCAGCATAGCTGATAAAAAACATTTTAATAACTTCTGTTGTGAGTGGAACCAGGCATCCTGCCCGTAGAATCTCCAGGGGCAACAGGTGGCTTTATACTTCCTAAAAGAAGTACCGCCAGTTTAAAGAGGCAGTGGGTGTCTGGATTTGACACAGTAGCCTTGAAAGAACAAAACGAGGAAGGGGGTGAGCGAGGGGAGAGAGGGACAAGAGAGAGGGAGGGAGACTGAGAGAGAGGGGAGTAAGAGAAGAGAGAGGGAGATGGAGAGTGGAGTGAGATGGAGGGAGACGGAGAGAGAGGGAGATGGAGAGTGGAGTGAGAGGGAGGGAGACGGAGAGAGCGGTGACTCGAGCACCTGTGTGTTCCGGAGATCTCCCGATGCTTCCTGTCAGCTGATGCGAGCTCTGCAGCGACTCCTCTCATCAAGACCTCTCCCAGGTGCGAGTCGCTGTCGCTCGGAAACCTGACAAAGTGAATACGTGCGCATTCTATTACTGTCATCCGTGGCACAGGGGAGGAGGACGTTTTCTGTTCCCCCTTGATGTTGTCTGAAAGGATACCCACGTACTTGACGTTAAGTGCTGTACACAAAGGATTAGCTTTACCCCCGAAGCTCAAATCAAACAAGGGAAAAGTGTACACACTTTCTTTCCTTTCTTGGTTTTGGTGTTTGATTTGTTGACTGGATGTGTCAGTAGACTTTTTGTATGTGAGAGAAAGTGACGCAGAAACACAAGTGTGTTGGCACTGATATGATGGTTGAAGTAGAGGGGTACAGGAACGCTCACACTAAAGACACAGTCGTGTCTTTCTCTGGAAATGTCAGGTTGCTGAATCGCGGCGGGTGTAGGAGTGGAGTTTGTTTTGTGTGTTAAAAAGAAAAACCATAAAAGCAAATCACAAAGGAACTGAATGGATCTTTGGGGGAACACCGTCTTGAGGTATTATTTAGATTTGTAGAATCCGGAATTTAACTAGAGGAACAGTCTTATCTTTCAGAGATTGGTTCTTTGTCATCCATCACGTCAACAGAACATTGTACTGTAGATGTTCCGGTTTAACCTGCAATTGATTGAGACTTAAGCTTTTGTCTTGGTTAGCTGCCAGACACTGAAAAAGATTTCCTGTTTCTTAAAGTAGCTGGCTTATCAATTAATTATCTGGGCTTGGTTAAAAGCTGTCAAAGCTAGCAAAAATGATCGTCTCTGAAGCCGTTTGATCCCAGTTTGCCATTCTGGTACATGAGTGGTGATGCATGGGCCAATACTCTTTGGTTTCCTTCTCCTGTGGGAAATAAGCCAGGAAACAATTGTTGAGGCCAAAGATCTAACATACGCTACATGTTATTGATTACGTACAGGAAAACCCGTTCACTTCTCCCTCCTCACCTCTCCTCAGGGGACCTGGGGTCGGAGGAGGAGGTTCTGGAGATCCCCTCCATCACCAGACAGAAGGCCGGAACATACGAGTGCACGGCCGTCAACGACATCGGCACTGACGTCCAGACCGTGGAGATCACGGTGAACTGTGAGTCAGCCTCGCTTCCTGTCTGTGGGGTACAGTCATGTCTGGTTCTGTCGTTTATACAAGGGAGGGAGTCGAGTCAGATTGTGGTTTCGGTTTTGAATCTTAATCGCGTAAGTGAGTGTATGTAATTGTAACTAGTCATACATTAATAATCACAGGTCTGTTTAGAGTAGAAGCTTAGTCAAACGAAATGATATATGTTTACCGTTGGAAGAGTAGACATGTTTTTGATTTATTTATTTCACTACATCCTCTGATTTAGACCATGTACCAGGTTATCCATCTCTACAGCTTACATAAAAGACTATTATACATAAACATAAAAAAAATACATAAGCATTCAAAAACAGATGAACCGCAGCACTTTGTCAACAGACTGAAGGGAGTACAAACCATGTCCTGTCGTCAGCCATCTTCTCCCTTTCCTTTGACACATTGACCCTCTTAGTGACCCTTTCCTATCGTTCACATCCATGTTGCTCTGACAACCGTGCCCTCCCCTGTGCCCTCCTGCTCTCCCAGATGCCCCCAGCGTGTCAGAGGGCAGAGATGTTGGGGTGACTCTCGGCCAGAAAGGAGTTTTGGAGTGTGAGGCTGATGCGATGCCCGAGGCGAGCTTTGAGTGGTACAGAGATGACAGAAGGTAATTGGGTGTGTTCGTTTTGCGTCTTTGCTTAAAGACTGCTCGATGACTGTACATGTGTGTTCATTTCATCGTCAAATGTGTGATGATACTGCAGAGTACAGTTGTGGGTCGTGTTTAGATATCGCGGAAGACCTTAAAGACGTCCTCAAGTAATCTGTAACATACTATCGGCCTGGATAATTGATCATAAATTCAATATGGTCGGTTTGATATTCCATGAGATGGAATAACAAGGTCTCATATCTGGTGAACACTTAATTTAATCAAAAGATGAAAGTTGTCAAAGACAATCTGAAATCCAGTAAAAAGTCAGTACACTGTATCTTGATGCTATGCTGATTCATAAAATATTCTACAAGCTGAATAAATACAAATCCCTACCGGACTCCTTTCAGCAAGGAAATACCAACGTTCCTTGACTGCACGTAAAAATGTCAGAATAAAGAACTTAATAATTGTTCTATGTCCCCTTTTTAGGATTCTCAATGGTTTTGATGGCATTGACATCGAGGATTTAGGGCAAATCTCCAAACTGATGTTTTTCAATGTCTCCGAGTCAGATTACGGCAACTTCACCTGCATCGCCATTAACACACTGGGGAGCTCAAACACAACGTTTCTCTTGTATGGTGAGTACATGTGTTATCAGCCCTGCTGCAGTGGCACTAAGCGTATTATAGAAATAACAGAAGGCAATTATAAGCAGTATTAACTTTGCAAGCAGTATTTGAATACAAAGTATTCAGAACATATATACCCTACCCTAATGGTATTTATGATGGTGATGTTATCGATGATACCATCAACATCAGAATGACCACACTTGCCTGACCATTGATACATTCACCGGCCTTTTACGACATCCCAAAGAACGCTGTCAAGGTTTATTTGATGTTTGAGTTTTTTTGTTGCTTTTTTCATATATCGATATATGTATATTTGCTTTACTCTGTTGTAGAGGTAATTGAGCCCACTAGCTCAACACTATTGCAAGGTTAGTATTCCGGACTTGCATGTGTTTAAACTCCTGAACTCACCGTACACTAACAGCATGAATAAACACGGCCATTTTCACAGTCTGAATTTGGTTCCCATATCAGTGGAGTTCCTCCTGAGCATCCCTCCTCTTAACCTTTAGAGGAGTGAGTTCTAAATATTACCGACGCTGCCAGCAGAGTGAGTTATTTTTTCGAAACGAAAGCTAGCTAGCTTTAGTTAGCTTCCGTTACCTAGCAACCTAGCATAATACTCGCAGCAATGCTACTACCTGCTAGTGTTACTTGTTAGCCTCCCAATTGTAAATTTTGAAGCCATACTATAGCGTTTGTCATATCGTTTTTGTCTATCGGAAAATAGTCGGTTGGAATGTTCAGAATACTCTGTGGTACCCGCTTTCGAACAATCACATATATGTGACGCTACTAATTAACGGGTTAAACCGAGGTGGCAGGGATATTCGGTTGGTAATCCTGTAGATGAAATGGACCAGATCATTTGTACCACACTGCCTGAAGAAATGAGATGTGCAGATACTCACTAGGAAGCACGGCTGTTTTTGGACACAGTTGTTTGCTTCTTATTTTGTTTAAAGAGTTCAGACTGATCTGAGATGTTGCATCCCTAGTTTCTCGTGATGAAGAAGAATCTCATTTAAACATTTGTGGAAATGGCCAAATCAACAGGAATGCTTTTCTAATTGTTTTCCATTTTTCTTCAATCAACCTTAACCGTCTTGTCTTTTGCATGGCTTAATGTTGCATGTGATCATCATCTGTGTAAGTATTTTGTCTCTATAATTTTTTTTCGTTTGAGTTGTGTGTTAAATAGTTGTGTGTGTGTGTAGGGAATAGAGGCTTGTGTGTGAATCCTAGAAATGTCTGAAACGTATCCATTAAAATCACCCTACCTCTCCCTTTGTGAGTCAGTATCTGTTGTGTTTGTGTGCTTTTGATGTGCGTCTTGGCGACAGTAACAAAGGTTATTTGGAAACCACAGAATGATGGCGATTGTAGTGAGAGCTACTGAATGCTCTCCTTACAGTTAGCCAAGGCCCACACACATGGATGTAAAGCTAACGGGTACAAAGTTTACTAGTAGACAGATCAGGTATTAAATGTCCCTTGTAGTGGTAGGTACTTATGTTAGTTCAGTGTCACACATGTAATTCAAACGCAATGCTGGATAACAACATGGCGATCAAAGATAAAGAAAATAACGCATTACTGTACAAAGCTACAGAAACTAAGATACAGAGAAACAATACAGTAACATACAGTTATCAGGGATTTGATTGGATGAGTGGGCATACAAAGTGGAAGATATTTTACACGAAATCCCCCAAATTCTTAACCAACAATTTGTTGGGAGGCATTATGGGATGTGATGGTCGTAGTTAGGAGGAGCATCCACTAGTACAGCCATCTGTGGTCCCTCTCCTGCCAC
This sequence comes from Hypomesus transpacificus, assembly GCF_021917145.1. Lineage (NCBI taxonomy): Eukaryota > Metazoa > Chordata > Actinopteri > Osmeriformes > Osmeridae > Hypomesus > Hypomesus transpacificus. Next base: position 1,465,310 of record NC_061079.1, read on the forward strand.
AAGAACAAGGACATATTTTAGAGGACAGCAGAGAATGTTCTTGACCTTGGCCTCATGTAAGGTTGGATTCCTAACAACAGCAAACTGAAATTGAGATGCAAAATAAAACAGTTGGATGTTTTCTTTTTTTGCAGTAAGTGAAACCAGGCCCTTTAACTGTACTTACTGGCTCTGATTTTGATTGTTAGAATGCACTATTATTCTAATTATCCACGTACAGGATTAGGATTAATCCACTGTGGCAGTATAATTGGATACATGTCCCAAAAGAAAAGATGGTGAACTCAATAAAATCCAAGGGAAATTAGAAGTCATTGTATTACAAGCTTCAAAGCGAAAACTCTAAATAATCCAGTCTCTTCCCTCTGTAATGCCTGTTTGCTGCAATATTTGTTTAAACGGGTCTTTAGCCATGTTGACCCACGTGACCCCTTCAAAGCCACGAAAGAGAGAAATCGTCCGACTCATAAAACACAAGAAAGATAGAAGATGTGCTTTGTTATTTCACGTTAAATATCAGTTTTGGTAAGGGACCAGCATTGCAGTCTCTTCCAAAACACCTGTCCCTGTTGCGCATTCAAAAACGCTTGGGCAAAGCCCCTCTTGCCCCACCATAACTATCAGACTGATTATTTTTCTCCTGCAGTTGATTAGGTTGTTTACACCAAGCTGCAATTAAGGCTGACCTGAACACTCGGCTAGTCTAGGTTTCTTCGTACAATAAGATGATGATAAGAGGTCAAGTCAACGAGGCGTATCGGCAAAGGAGGGAAGATAACAGCTGCCGTTGCAATGCAAATTTGCCTCCTAAAGTAAAAAGTAAAAGTTAAAACATTTAACTTTTACATAAACACTTAACTAAAAGTAAAAGTTAAAACATTAAGCTGCAGGATTAATCTGTTCCTGAACGAAAACAGTGTTGGGGCTTTGAGCACTTTGAGTAGCACTATTAACGAAGTGTGATATTTATTGTTAGTGAGAAGGAGCTCTCTGTATAATCACACCTTTGAGAATGCGCTTTTTTAGGTCTTTTAGGGGTTATTAACAAGAATTGATTATCTCAACAGATCTTGATGTCTCTAATAAATAATGATGTAGAGTCTGTTCATGTTTAGTTTTTGCAAATGTACCATCAACTTTTTTTTTACATTTTCGTGCGGAATTATACTGGCCACCAATCCACATGAAGTTGGAGGAGGGGGAGGGGTTAAAGAGGGGTTGCTAGGTTACGGTGGGATTTGTTAAGGAATCACATGAAGGATCCATGATGGGCAATATAATGCTGAATGCAAAATTGCTTTTTATTTTGTTATAACCACCATTTGCCACTGACCTTTATTGCAAATGAATGTCTCCTTTTTTTCTAGAGGAGTCAACTTCTCATTTAGCTTTGACAAGCTCTGAAACTTTTGCAATACAGTCAGGTTTGTAAATAATACGACCATTACCTCGCTTAACCCAAATCTAACGATTAAACATCCGATGAATAATTACCAATAATAGATCACTGACTTAGAAAACTTAACCCTTCTAAAATCTAAGGTTATTGAAAGTAGTTGTGTAAGAGAATAGATCGTTTTTTTCTTGTACAAGAGACGGTATACTTCTCTTTGGGTAGACAGTTTGTGTGATGGTTTATAGACTGCTGGGAAAGTACCAACACAGTGAATCATTTGTTGTCTGCGGATACGTTTATACAAGTCAATATATCTATCCCCTAGTTTAAACATGAGAAAGGGAAAAATCAATCTTGACTGCGTAAAATTGTCTAAGTATTATTTGGGTTCTCTCTTTTCCGCAGGACCGAGAACAGTTCAGGATGGAAACAGTGGGGCTCTGGGAATCCACACACACACGTCCAACTGTGTCGTGTTTGTCCTCTTTCTCCTCTTCCTGCTAAGGGTCTGAAGAGTGATGTCTTCATGCAGATTGTGTTTTCTCTCGCGTGGAATCGCAAACTGAACTACTACATAATGTCGAAGCGCAAAAAAAAAAGTATGTAACATACCTTTTTTTTTTTTTTTTTTTAAGCTGAAGATTTAACAATGGTTTCTTTCTTTTATTTTTATTTTTATACCATTATGGTATCATTATGGTATTATTGGTTTAGGGTTTGCCACTTATTGAAAATGTGTCACTTATTGAAAGTCTGTTTATACATTTTGTATCACAAAGTTTCAATGAGAGACCAGGTTATAGCAGGTTTGTGAGGTGATTGTCAAACATCTCAAACGTACATTGGTAAACAAAGAACACAGATTTCCCCATGAGGTCTAATGACCTTACGTGTGTTTTTCCATGTGCGTCATAATGTAAGTATTACAATTATGGTCATGAGAAAAGACATGTTGAAATGTTTCTTTTTCTGCTATTTTTTTCTCTCAGTTTTTGCTCTGCTAATCTATTCTTAGTTTAATTCCTGTTTTTAAGAAGGGAATATTATGAAGTTGTAATTATTTAGGCACAAGCCTGGTTTGATTCCTGTTTAGCTGGCGCATCTATACTCATGGTGTTGAGTGTATCCACTAGTTAAGAATGGATGAGCGTTTTTATTCATGTGGACATCTAACTTCAATAATATATTTCCATGCAACCGTCTGTCAAAGCAACCGGTGTGATAATTCTTAAGTTGTAACATATTGACATGTCATTTACATTATTTGTAGTTACTTGTGAATGGTTACTAATTTAACTATTTGTGTGTCAGAGTTAGGCCATGTCCATTATAAACATGGGGACAAACGTTGGTTTAGAAAAACCCAAAGACTACGTCACTGTTAACTGCAGACTTTGTCCTTCACTCTTTGGCTCAAACAGAACCTATAATTGGTTTGTGTTCAACCGCGATCTATGAACTGACTATGCATATTGTGCATATTTCGTCAGCAATTAGACTGCTACCACACTGTTTAATGATGTTTTGTAAGCTGATAACCTGGCTTTGAGGGGTTATCGGGCAGTCATTTATATAACCGTTTTGAACCTCCCAACATAAGTATGTCTACTCAATCCTCCTTAAGAACACACCACCTGCTGTAGTTGTAGGTCCATGAATCAGCAAACCCCTTCGTTCTGCAAAACAGCCAAGTATATGTGCTAATTTGAAACGTAAGACAGTTTTCAGTCTTTCATCCAGACTGTCGCTCCTGTGCCACATTGAAATGTGAGGTCTTGAACGCATTCAGTATCTCCAGACATACTCCCTACTGTGTCACGTACTGCCACGTTAATGTGAAGCGATATTCAGAAAGGCCTTCACGGATCACGTAAATGAGCGGTGGAATCGCTATCCTGCAGGTTCCAGTTAGGGTACGTCAGATACCTGAGTGGTCATCTCCCTTCATCTACTTCTTAACAAAGTAATGTTTGTGTGTTGGATTTAATATTACCAAACACAACAGTTGTGGATTTCATCAATAACATACACTTAACGGTGACAGACCATTGACAAATGCTTGGCTGTGGTTAAAGGGACAGTTCACCCAAAAATCTCAAATACATATTTTCCCTCTTACCTGTAGTGCTGTTTATCCATCTAGATTGTTTTGTTGTGAGTTTCCAGGGTTTGGAGATGTCTGCCATCTCTCTAATGTAATGGTACAAGATGGCACTCTGTGCTTGTGATGCTCAAAGCGCCCCAAAAATACATTTGGAAAAACCCGACAGCAATGTCTCTCTTCAGAAATCCTGACCCGGTTACTCAAGATAGTCCACAGACCTTGTTGTGAACAGTCTCAAGTAAAAAGTGACTGTTGGGTGAACTGTCCATTTAATGGGTGATTGCTTTGAGACCTATGCAGTACTTTGTCCAAATGTACAGGTCTGTGTATCTGGTTCACAAAATAATACAGAGACACAGATTCTGCAAACCGGTGGTGCTCATGATAAAGATAGATGCTGACTTTTTAATCAAAATTCACATATTGCATGATGGGGCCAGTGTTGATGTTTAGGAATGAGAACATCTTAACGCACATCACTGAAGATACAGCAATGCACAGAATGGTTAGCCCTTAAAACAAATATGTTAATAAATAAAAAGATTTGTATTTTGGCTACAGCACCACATACAGTATGCTATTTGAACTGATATTGTCTGTTTTAAGATATGATGGTTAACGCTATAGCTACTCTTTGTCTTGGGACTTAAGTTGAAGGAAAATGCTATGGGTAGATTCAATACAAGTTGTAATCATTTTGTTTAGTTTCAAAAGCAGATGTACAGAAAGGATTCAGGGCTTCTAGGAAGTCTCTGCTTCATCCATCTCTAAATACCTATTTCGATAATTTTATTTACTTTGAGCTTATATTGTACCTACCCTATAGTATAGTGCTGTTTGTGATGTGACGTGATATTTGTTTGATATGCAATGGGAATAAATTATTTTTTAATTTTAAGATATCACTGAGTTGAGATGGGTCTTAACCACTTGGGGTTAACAAAGGGACATGATGGAATTTCATGATCTTATTAATCCATCACAAATGATTAGCACAAACATTTCCCTAATAAAACAATTGCTCAAATGGTCAAGTCAACTCAAGGTACTCACTTGACTCCTGTAATGTAAAAGATGATTGGTTCACATGTATTTTCTTTTTGACGATTGTGTGTTCATATTTAAGACTGACAATAATAAAATGTTGTATCTAAATGCCTTGTTTTAGCCATATTTGAGCCCTAATGTAATCTCTTACATGGTTTTGTTCAAAAAATGTGTCTCAATTCTGTTTGTGACACAATGTTTTGAATTTTAAAAGGCATTGAATACTTCATATTGAAATTGAAACGCCACCGAATTTGTCGGTTTTAAATTCACCTTTTTAAAATTGAAATATGAATAAAATAAAAAAATGATCCCCGAATGTAATGTTCGAAAATTCTAATGGTGAAATTCAGATCCAACTTCAATTTATTTGGATCGAATTTGTTGGATGCATGTGGCATGTTCAAGCTGGTCAACAAGTAATATTTGTGGTGTTTAGTATTTATTTTATTTCATGGATAATTTTCTAGTTCGCTGCTAGTGTTTTAGCCTGGCTCTGCCCTTCTACGTACTTCCGCTCAATTTGGATTTTGCTTCTGTACTAGGTCTGGGATGTCGGTTCTGAAGTCGGTTTCCAGAAACAATTTTTTTGTAGGTCCAATCAGCGAACAGAGGGAGTGGCTGAGAACGATGACGTTAATGTCGTGCACTTGTTTGAGTAGTTCAGTAATGGCGGCGGAGAAAGATGCGAGCGAAACTATTCTGCGGTTGTGGCAACGCTGCCGAATATAGGTTAACGCCGGAGCAAGAACATTCCTTGCTGAGTTTTGTTGGTGGCCATGATGTTGTGGCCCTCCTCCCCACGGGGTTCGGGAAAAGTTTGATTTTCCAGCTACGGCAGCTAGCTCCGTTACAGTAGTGGTGAAGGAGTTGGCTAAGGCGAACGCTTGCGATTGGCTATGGCAAATCAGAGTGGCTCTGGGTGGATCCAATAGTTTTAAACTTCAACAGAGGACCCGCCTTCAAGGAAGTTAACGTTTGTCAATCGAGACATCCCAGACCCTCTGTACAAATGAAATGTACGAGGGTCTGGTTAGGACCAGGCTACTAGTGTATGCCATCTCTTAAAGATTACACATGTCCCAGGTTCGTCCTGGTCTGTTCCTGTGACAATAGCTGTGTTCGACTTAATGCTGTCGAACACACCTATAGACCAATTATTTGTTTGTAAACAATCGGGATGCGCGCGCACTGTGGCTGCAGAAAACCGGGAAAGGATAGCATTTTAAATGGCAAAAGGACCACACGGATAATACAAATAGTTAAATTTAAAAAGACCAAAAGCGTCGAGGAGGACATGCCTTTAGGAGAGAAAGCGATTACCCAATGATCTATCGCATCAGAATTTTGATTTGGGTCACGAAAGTCTTGAAATTTGAGTGAGAATGTCGCCCGGTACAGACCGCATAGTCCAGCGGCAACCATGTCTTCACGTCATGTCACAAAGTTCATAATTTTACAACATAATACATAATTTTACACATAACTTTTACAGTCAATTCTACATTTAAAAAGTCGAGCAGGGCAGCTTTCAAGAGATATGGGAATTCTGCTTTTAGTCAGCTGGTCCGATTATTTTTCTGATTTGTTTAAACTGGCAATCTGAGTGAGACTACATCCCAGTTACGCTGTTTTGACGTTAGCCTCAGTCAGACTTGCTCACTGGCAGTGTACACAATGTTGTATTTCACTCCATTCTACACCAGAAACGTCAGAAAGGACTGCCTAATGTAGATACGAGTCTGGTGAAGATAGCCAGAATTTCGGATTTCTTTAACCTGTCTGTTTCATTCGTCATTTGCCTGAGGAAGCGACCTCCGTTAGCCAGGCTAGTTTTGCCCGATCACTTGGACAGGCTATTTAAGGGTATCGGGGTCAAGTGACTTTTGTGCATAGACAAGTGAGCGTAAATGTATTTGTCCAAAGGCCAAGAGCCTCAAAAAGTTAATATCAAGCCCTGCAATCCAGTGAGATATATGATGACCTGAACGACACTCCAAGAGTAATAGAATGGGGAGAAGTTCGTCTTTTGCAACCCACATACGCAGTTGAGACTGCTTGACAGTTGTGTGACGTAGGGTGATAATTGGTAATCTATTGCTGCACCTTGCCGGTAAGAATAGTTGAATTGCGTCATAGCGCTTTACACAATCATGTTTTTCAACCAATCAGATATCAGTGTCGCAACAATCAAGTAAGACTAGCATGGCTAGTAAATAACGTCTTCCTTTTATGCCTCTAGGGTCTAGAAGGTCATTTAAAACGATTTTAAGTTAAACAAAACAACTCAAACATGGTGTAATGTACAAACTAACTGCTGTACCTGCGGGTACCTACATTATCTACAGTACAGCGAATCGTTTTTGACGTTATCCGAGTTATTGAATTAGGCTAGCTGGTGGAATTGTTTGCAAGAGCTAACCTAGTTAGTGCTAACTAGTGTAGACTAGCTCTAATCTAGCGGACGCCGGATACGGCATATGGTAGTGGAAAAACGGAAAAACGGGTTGACGGAAAAACTAAATCTGAAAACATTTTTTATGAAGTATATAACACACAAACGGGGCAAACGTGAAAGTGTCTGAATTTTGTATGAACTATAATTTAAAGCCTTTTCATTGCACCAGTTACAGTACGAAATTAGCCCAATCACTGCAGGGGTGCATAGCCTAGGTGGGGCTGCTACATACAAGCTTCTATGGAGAGCTTTTGTGCTTCTGATTTGGCTAAATTATATTTATTTCCTTCAAATTCATGGATAGTACAGATTTATAGTATATATAGGAGTATGCATTTACAATGTATTTTATTATACTATTGTAATTAACAAAAATTGGCTTTCAAAATGGGTCTTTGTAGTTGCAACCCTGCAATTTCTAACCATCCTGAACAAATATTTAATTCATGCTAACCCTCTGCAAATGAGGTCATCGGAATATCGATGTAAAAGAAAGAAACTAAGTAGATCATAATTAGCAATGACTTTGGGGTGGGAGGGAGCGCGAGGGGAACTCGTCCCTCAACACAGACAGTTTTCCAGTAATATTAAAGATCAAATTAGGGTGTAGTTAGCAACATGTACAAAAACTCAAACGGGGATTCATGTGCACAGCTATATGTTTGTAGATAATTAGGAGTTCTCCTGCTTGTATTTACTTGAGATCAGTGAACTCTTCTCAATCACTACTGCACAGCACAGCTGGCAGTCATTGAAGTAATACAGGCAGTCATTCTCTGCCTTTTAAGTCCTGAAGTATTAGCCTGGTTGTGAATCTAAGGAGTGCATCAAAACATATACTGCACATATCATAAAATATATGAATGTTTTTTGGTATGTGTCGGACAGTAATTGGGGCTTAAAACATGGACATAATAATACAGCCTAGTTAAATGTTGATCAGCGTTGACTATCAAACTATTGCAAATGCTGTCATAATGAAGATAGTAATCTCCCCGTTTCGAAATGATTTCACCATTATTACTTTTCAACACAGGCAGACAATCTCAACGGCTGGTACATTTTTTTGATTGGTCTGATAAATATTTCATCACAGACCTGTGTGGTGCTGACTGTGGGTAAGAAGATCACAGTCAAGCTGCACACTTTCTTTTATAAGAAAACCAAAGAGAGTACCATCTGTTCCGATAGGAACCAGGGTGTGGTTTCTTTCTCATAATTACAGAATGGGGATCGCACTCAGATGAATCAGGATTTTCATATTTGCACTTTCAAGTTTTTTTTCTCTCATGCGAATGGTAAAGGCCTGTCCATTTTCTTGGTGAGTGCTAATGATGTCTTAAAGGCTCTTCCTGTGTTTGGCAGCCCCAGACTTTAGCACACAGACCATCAAACAATCAATATTTCAAAAGACCGTCTGGTCCAAAACTGGATTTGTCATACATAATGTTTCAAAAATAACTGAAACAGGCTTACTGTGTGTGTACTTGTATAGTATTACGCGACTGAGGTGCAAAAGTGCTGGAAGTTAATGACCCCTGCAACGTTAACTGTGCCACAACAGTTAACCACTTTTTTCAAAGTCAGTTTCCTTGGAATAGCATCCGTGAAGTGAAGTAGTTATAGAGGGGGATCAATGCAGTATTCCCAAAGCGAAGTAGCTTCAGAATTACGCCACACTTCTCCAATATCAACACTTAGATGAGAGATACAAAAGGATGTCCTGTTTTGGTTTGTCTGTAAACTGAGTCTGACTTGAGTGTAGTGTTGTATGACAAGGAGAGCCATGTCTTAGGCACAGTATTCAGATGTGACCTGACATGTTGCCATTGAACACAGGAAATGTGCTTGCTCCACTAATTAATAAAAGAGATCTAGACTATAGCAAGACCTAAAAGAAAGATCTCAATGGCTATGCTATATGTAGCCTACATCAAACTCCCACACTCCAATTAATTAATGACAACGATTGGAAAAACATTAAAAACCTACGTTCCAAATGACTAAGAAATTAACGTGTCTTTGAATTCCGTTTCTATGCTTTATTGTGAGGTGGTATTTATACCGGGGAGATTTCCCTATGCCAAAACCACTTCAGAAGGTCAGGACACAGCTACATTCTCTGAGGAATAAGTGGATTGAAAATAGTATAATAATTAGCAGGCATGGCTAGGCATAATTAACTAGCACGATCAACTGACATCTCATATTGACATGGAAATTAATTTAGCAGAATACATTCCCTTTCCAAGTACAAATATCAAATTGAATTCCACCTATGAGAAAGCACAATAACCCTTTTACTGCACAGGTGAGAACTTTGTAGCAAGCATTGAAATGATTTAAAAAATATGTTTAGCTTTCATGCTGAAAGTCAAAGTCAGATCTATCTACAGCACATTTAAAAATAACCAGTCGGCCAAAGTGTTGAAAAATCAGCTAAGGCTAAATAAGACTCTTAATGGAATAAAGACGGTGACGGTGACTAACCTTTGACAAGCCCCTCCCTGCCTTAATAGGATCAGTTTATCAGCCCATACACTCATGATTTTCATGTGTTTTTTCACCACTGTGTTAGTTAAAAGTAACGTGTGGAAGTTTCAGCAATGTGCTGAATCTGAATGCTCTTAACTGGCGGCTAGTAGGCCTGAATATACTCATGTTTGCTCTTGCTGTTGCAAAGGCAGTAACCAAGATGCGTGGTACAGTACAAAATAATATATCGACCACTGAATCACTATGTTGCAACATACTATATTGTAAAATACACAGTCTGCATCATATACAGAACATCTGTGTGTCTTACAAACTGTATTTGTCGTGATATGAGAAGGCAAAACAACAAAACAAAAGCTGGATGTACATACAGGGTCCTCTGGGGAAGAACTGAAAACATGATTAATGATGTGACAGTTACCTACCTTGGTCCTCATTCTTTTATTCAAGGCCAACGAATGTGCTCAGAGCACAAAGGATTGAATCCAGGGAATGATCAGGCTTTGTGTAACATATTTTAACGTATTCTAATTTCCAAGTAAACAGCTGCCTCTGGTGTTAATGTCCCGGCTGGTAACCCATGTAGAATTCTTTATCTAAGGACACAGGACAGACCCAGGTGACCAAACGCAGCAACATGAAGCCTACAATTTGCATGAAGCCAAATGAATGTGAAAAGAATAAATTCATGAATGAGCATTTAAGGAGGGTTGGGTTTGTGTACACAAACTGTAATTGTTTAGAAAGGGTAATTTGGCGATTTGTTATGGAAGATGGGTCAACAGTGTGACACGGTACAATGGACAGTCATGGGAATTTCTGTTTAGACAAATAACTACAATTGTGTTGCATCTCCACTGTAAAATACATTTGTAAACTAGAGAGGGTAACATTTCTGAGGAAATTGTCAAGTGTGCTTGTGGCCATCGCATTTAATATCACCTCAAAAACTATAGTTTTAAATGAATATCAAATGTCCAAAATGTTCATACATGTGGAGAAAGAAAATAAGAATGTTTTCACGTTACTGAAATCATCCCAACAGTTACTAAAGGACAGACACACAGATGACATAATTATAGAAAAAAGTTAGATTTATTAGTGATGAAGATTGCATGGATTAAAAAAAAGGGTACAACACATATTAGAGGGTTCTTGTTTAATTTCTGCTTTTATTTTTTCTTCATAGAGACGGTGTAAAGGGACAGGAAATATAGAGACACAGAGAGAGACACAGAGAGAGACACAGAGAGAGACACAGAGAGAGACACAGAGAACAGTGTTTCCCCACACATAGACTAATTTGTGGCGGTGCGCCACAGAATCAACACCGGCCGCCACACATTGCGTTTCGTGAAACATTTTTTTTATCGCTATTTAGGTTAAAACACGCAGCGTATTCGTTCAGCTGCATTTCCTTTCCCCTGCCCTCCCTCCGTCTCTCTGTCACTCATGCGTCTTTCTCACATATGCACAGTCACAACGTCAGCACACGTTAGCAACAATGCATACATACGCCGTTCTAGTAAGACCGACAGCTATATCAACGAGCTTTCAGCATTAGTGCCGTAGCTAAAAGTCGAGGAAAGTTGAGGCTACTTTTCGCTAGGTACCTTACTCGAAGCTTCGTTCTTTTGGTGAGAAGTCTCAGGAGCTAGCTACTTACCCGGCGTCCTGGAGCCGACCAGTTAAATAGTTGTGTAACAAATTATTAACAAATTAACTGTGTAACTAATTATTAACGAAGGAATTATTACGACTCCCCCCCGTCTGACAACCCCCACCCCCCTCCCCGCCACAACTAGTTTTCTAATCTGTGGGAAACACAGAGACACAGAGAGAGACACAGAGTGAGAGACACAAAGAGAGAGAGACAGAGAGACACACAGAGAGAGACACAGAGAGAGAGACACAGAGAGAGAGAGACAGAGAGAGAGACACACACAGAGACAGAGAGACACAGAGAGAGAGAGAGAGAGAGAGACAGAGAGAGAGACACAGAGAGAGAGACTCAGACGTGCAGAAAGGGGTCCTGGGGTAGATTCAATCCCAGGCCGCTACGCTAAGGCCTTAGCCTTCTGGTACATGCACTTATCCGGTGAGCAACCAGGACACCCCAAGTGCAAATCTAGATCCTTAGTACTTATATAGTTCAGTTCACAACAATTAAATAGTTTCTTACTTGCACTTTAGAGGAACTAAACACCTCAGTTTCAGCCTTACTCAAAAAATCCAACTTTAATGGAATTTCTCCAAATGTTTTGTTAGGGTAGCCAGTATTTTTCAAAGAAGAAACTAAACAGAAAACCTTTAGCAAAGAATGTTGGAATTAAATGTGTTAAGCTGAGCTGGGTGTCAAACATAAGGTTTTAACAAAAAACAAAAATAGTTTTCTATGTACTGTATCTCTTCAAATAAATTGGATATGTCACTTTTTCCTCATTTAACCAAACATTCACAGTTTCACTTTGTCAGATAAAAAAACAGACTGCTTAAAATGATTTGCTATGTAATTAGTTTTCAGTTTGTTATTGTGAACATGTCAGCTCTCCCCAAATGGATAGTTTGTGCTGTGAGGTGTTCTGCATCATGACAGCTGTCATCGGGACAAGCATGTGATGTCCCTAATTAGTTACTTAAGATGTACTTAGGCGTTGCACATAATGAACACAATTAAACAAAAAAAGTAAATCTGAGTGGACGGTGTTGAGTTAATAGTCAGAGTTGAATTAATAACATGCTACAAATCATCTTCCTCTCCTTACCGCCAACGTTTTAAGAAGTGTTCAAAATCCCTCACAGCCTACCTCACAACACTGCAAACAAATCTGTCATGCCACTCGAAACGGTGATGTGGTTTAGTGAACCTACCATAGAGGGCACACAGCTTTAAGAGGGTTGCATAAACATTCCTAACACCTTTAATGTGTCTTAAATTACATTTTCTAACAACTTGAATTATGGCTGTGGTTGGGTGTCATGCCTGTACCTGACATGATAATCTTGTAACTGCTGTGGCAGTTTAAATTTAGGTTGATCAGGCTGTTTCTTAACATACTCTTTTCCAATCTCAAGCTAAGTTCATACTTTTATTGTAAGTAAAGCTTTGTGTTGATAGCCAGTAATATGAAAAGTGGAAAATTAATGTGTTCAATGATTTTAATTATTAACAGAATAGTAGTAGTCAAACTACCATTTGTGAAGCTAAAATATATTTCTGTCTACCAGAGTTTCAGGATAATGCAAAGTGCGTCATCAACCAAAAATGACTTGCATCAAACAACACTCCAAATCAATAAACAAGATGGAAAATGGTAATGTATCTATTAGACTAGAGGGTTCAAATTTTCATATTTTGAGGTAAATGATCGTTCACAAGTTACAGCCAAGAGGACAAAGAGGCGATCCCCTTTGTTACGACTTGTGAACGATCATTTTCAGTGTGTGATTTCAGAAATCACAGGTTATTTATTTACACGAACAACGTTTTTACAGCGCATACAAATGTAAAACATTGTAAAACAAAATAGTCAACAGAGTTATGCGTGGAGTCTTTCAGGATTCAAATTAATGCAATTTTTGTGGCCCGTCCGAAATATAGAGCCGCCAGTTGCTGCTTAAATAGGCAACATTTGGCATAACAGTTTAGTGTTTTTCTCACCAACTCGCAGCCTGTTATACACATTTGATAAATGCGTTCACGTTTCAAGTAGGCTACAATACAACTTTTCAGTCTTTATATTTTCCCAAATGCTTTTTTAATCTAACATGTCGTGTTCCAAACTAAATTTCGTATTTGTCAACAATGCTGGGCCGCTTATTCAGTTTACGTACCATGATCGAAACATCAGTGTGTTTTATGTAACTTTATCACATTTTAAAATATGTGTGATTTATACACGCTCTAATCCAATCAACATAGTTAATGGCATCAACCGTCACAGCGCATGGTAGTTGATGTACACTTAATGTAAAGGTTAACCAAATACAAAGATATAAAGTAGCTAAAATACTCTGGTACCATTAACATTTTAATAGGGGATTAAAACATTTTAATAGGGGATTAAAACAATGAAATGACTCAAACTTACTGACATCAATAGCATTTCCAACAATCTCTGATCAATACAGAAGTCTAGGGTGAATCCCTAGCTTTCGATTACAAGTAATACAGTTCATCAGGTTTTGCAAAACATAGGTGTCATTACAAAGATCACATCTGAACAACAATAAAAAGTACAAGCTCATATTTATATGCTGTAATTTAGTGCTGAGTACAAAGTGAACATTGCTGCTTAAATCAAACCAGCTACAGTTTTGATTTGTTCTTGTTCATAGGGAGAGAGGTTAGAAGTAGTCGAATAATTTGCTTGTGCATTTAATGTAGATGGGGGACATACTAGAAGGCTTTATATGGAATTTGCTAAAATGATTGACAGCAAAAATAAACTTTGAAAAGAAGGACTGGCAGAGGGGAAATAAATAAATAAAGACAATGTGAATAAAGAATTTACCAAAAATAGGAGCGTCTCACACTACATTTCACGTGTCAAAATAACACTTTTGAAACGGATGGCATAGCTTTAACACACACTGAAAATTTAACTTTTCTGATGTTGTATTCACCAACCCTTAAGTTTTTTTTCTTTCTTTTTAAATAAATAAAATACAAATCAGTGCTAGTTAAAGCCAGAATAACATGTTTTGACAAAAGCTGAGATCTTGGTGCCCTACAGTGACCCTAAATCAAGGACAGACATGAAATCATGATCATATCAATACTTTTTCAGATCAATTAGTACGATAAACACATGGAAAATGCCTACTTTTACTTCTATTACTCCATTTATACCATCAGCTTGCTTAGTATGTCCCAACACTTACTTTAAAACCATTTGTCTTTAGCTAGGCTGTTCATGGTGATACTGCCTCAAAAATGTCTACTTGTGACTAATGTCTGATTAGTGCCTTTAGCAGTTTTAACATTGGAAACACAGTAGTCACTGCTGCATGATTTTGCCTAAAATGATAGTACTATTCTTTACATAACATTGTTTATAGTGAATGGGGTTGTTACTTTGTTGCATACAACTGTAAAAATACAGTAAAATTTAACAATCACATTGCATTTTTTCCATATTTTGTCAACATAATAAAAAAAACATGGTATATTACAGATATTTAACAGGACATGACACACCAGTAATCTGAATTTACACCTCAATATCGGGCAAAAATCATTCAACTATGAAGTACATCACTTTTTTTTTTCCTGTCTTCCCTTCAAACATACAAAAACGTTAGGAAACAAACCTCCTATTACAGCTGCTCCCTTAGTTACCAGCCCACCCTCACCCCTGGCAACGGCTCATCGTCCGCCCCTCCAAAATCAGACGCAGAGCTGAAAAGAAAGAAAAGTGCAAACCAAAGGTGTTCTCGCGATTTCCTGTCTTCTTATCGGGACTAAAAGTTCATGTCTGTGGCGGATCCACACACTGACAAACTTGAGGTTGGTGTGTCAAAACTTGAGCAGGTACAACAACGCAACAGTCAGCAGGAGGCATAGAGAGCAGGGGGGGAACAGGGCGGCCTTGTTGACGTCATGCATGGCTCCAGGGCCTAGAGGAGAGACAGTCATGGTCAATATCAACCACAGAGCAAGGCCTCACCACACAGGGTACTGACACAAAAAGCAGCGTTCAAATAAACTGTTGTATTTTGAAACGATTTAAGACAAATACATTTCTGCGACACAAATTCCACGTGAAATAGTATTTACTATGTGGGATTATTCCTAGGTGTTTTTGTTGATCCAGGTATGAAGTTTTAAAACAGTAAATCTGACTGACCGTAGAGGATGATGCTGGCGTTAGTGATTCCCATCGTGTTCCTCGCAACACACGTGTAGTTTCCATAGTCTTCTTCTGATATGTTAAAGAAAATCAGCATGGTTTGTTTACCCTGGTTCTCGATCTTCACCCCATCTAGTCCATTGGAGAGCCTGCAAGAGACACATTCAAGTCACAGACCCTGTAGTTCAAAATACTCAACCTTCAACCAAGACTCACTGGAGAGAAAAAAACTAACTAGTACAAGTGTCCTTCAGGGTTCAAAACCCTACCAAGTTTACAGGAACCGCCCTCATAAGATACATACATCCATATGTAACTGTATTAAAACTGTGGGTGCACAGCACTGTCTGAAAGCCCAAAAAACCATGTGTCCTTGAAAAGGTCAAGTCTGTTACATGTGCAGCATCTCGCGTGACCTTGAACGTGCACTCAGTCACTGAGAAGAAACAAGCTTCACAAACACTCGACGCTGCTTGTTGAGCAGCTGAAGTCTGCAACAAACATCTTACGTTTTCTCAGTGGCTGCATCGCTAATATGACCATGGCTCACTGGACTGTGCCGGTGCAGAACAATATTCTTTTGCAAAACGTGCTTGTTCATTATAACTCCCCCTTCTTCTACAAGCTCAGAGGTTGTCCAAGCAACACAGCCCCATTGACAAACTAATTATGCGAGAATAATAATGCTTGGTATTCACGACTGTTATGAATAGTAAAAGATCTCTGTCATTCTGTTTCTCCCCCCCCCCAATCCACCCCCCCCCCCGCCCTAACTCTGATATAAGGAACAGCCTTCAAGACACTCACCTCCTTTCCTCCTTGTACCACTCAAAATCCGCTCTCGGCACAGCCGAGGCCTCACACTGTAATACTCCTTTTTGTCCCACAGGGGCTCCTGTACTTTTGGCCTTGGAAATCGTGGGTGGATCTGCATCACACAAGGCAGGGTTGGATTTTATTTTTCATCAAGTAAAGGATTTGAAGAGTTCTCTAGGATGAGTAGGGTGTGTTATATATGTCAGAGTTGTTTATACTGTCGGCTCTAGAAGGTTAGAGGGTTCAATTTCTGCTTGAAGTCTATTGGTGCTGAGGTAAGTTCTCTCACGGGCCACCCTCTGTGTGTTCTCCCACACTCACATGGGTTCCTCTGCTAAAACCCCCCCAATAAAAACATGCAGAACAGATCGGTGTCCTGCACATCTCCCTGACATCTGTGACACCCAATAAAGATTTCAGACCATAGACAAGCTGGTGGTGTGTGTGTGTATTCTGTGCAGTTTTGGTTCTTACAGTTGACGATAACTTGGACAGTCCTCACATCAGGGGAAGAGATGTCGTTGGAGGAGATGCATTCATAACGCCCCGACTGCTCCTTGGTCACCGCTTTCAAATCCACCACTTCTCCCTCGTTGACAAACATATGTCCTGAAAAATAGAACATGTATGCTTAAGCTGCATCAACAGCAAGTGACAGCATGCTTTCCAAAAACATAAACTGCATCACTCAAGAAGGCAAAAGGTATAACAGTCACAGGCAAGAACATCACACAGAAGACATCATAGAAAAGGTAAGAGAAAGATGGTAAACTACCCCTGGCTCTTCCCACATTAGTTACATTCACAAACAGATCTGATTGAAAACGAATCCTTATGTTGCTTTCCCCTGGATGCGTTGAAGCATAGAAAAACAGTGGAAATGAAATTATAAGCACTAATTGAATAATCAGAATCCTGTGCTCATGAAAAACATAATAAATGATGTTTAATTGCACAGGCACGCGTGTGCGAATGCGCCTGGGTGTGATAATGTGGCTAAAAAGGGAAAGAAAACATCTTTACTTGAGAGATAACCTAAACCCAATCAGTGGGAAATGTCACTTCACACAATAACTCTACATTAGCAAGATCTCATTATATTTTCCCCAGGCTCAGCCCCACAGCTCTACCAGTAGCTGATTTGGGATATTGGTGAGAAGGTTCTGGGCCGATCAGTGTGTAGCTTTTACCTCAAATGTGGGCTGGTGGGGCCATTGCGACTGGAATTACAGATAATTGGAACATTTTCATTACGCATATCTACATTTATGAGGAGAAGAAATTGGAAACTGAGCTATTGGCCATTACTTTTTTTTTTTTTTTTTTTTTTACTTTTTATGGTTGCAGGCAATGTTGGTTTGAGTGATGGTCAAGGTTATTCTCAAATAGTTCCAGTTTTGAGGGAGAATCTGGGTGTACTATTTCATCCATTACCCCAGCCAAAGCTTTGATTTGGCTGGGGGCCAAATCCAAAAAAACACATGTTTATACCTGCTGAATCTCTCAGATTGCTCTGTCTTATAAACATTCACCCCACAAGACAATTCATTATGTGTGTGTCAATCAACGTATAATATCAGCTAATGAGTTATACACTTAGTATAATTAATGTCATGGGCTTCTCCAAAGTTTTTTTTTATCATGTGTTCTTTTAAGATTATTATCTTGACCTTGTTTGATTCTAAAGATCTTTCTACAGACGTCAACACACCGTACGGCCATGACAAGCTGCACTTCCAGTATACTTTGATCCTTGACTCAGTGATGATATGTAGTTTTGTCACGGTGAGACAATTAATACTTTGTATGTTGGAAGAGTTTACGTTATTTTGCATAATCCTCTGCTTCACTCACCCTGTCCTTATTTTGCACACAACCTTGTCACAAACGCTACCATATATATATATATATATATATATTATATATTCCTTTTTCCCCACAACACTGCAGAAAAATTCAACAACTCGGGTATGCAATTAAGAATAATTAATGGTTGCTGAAACGTTTTCTGCTGAAGAACGAGTTGTCTTAGCAACCAAGGCTGTTACACTTTTCACAGTTGCTTTGGAGCACAGAGGTGGTCGTCATGCTAGTTCCTCAACATCTGAGAATGTGGAAAGTACAGGCACTGGAAATCATAATTTCTATACAATACATTAAACATTTTGTCATTTGTCTTATGAAATAGCAGGTACTTCTTAGATGTGTGGTTGCTTTTTGGTATGTCTTTTCTTTACTTGGTTTTGTCAACGCATGACTGGCACTGCCTTAATGGGATTAGGGCTACATTTCACATCAGATACATTTAAAAAATACAGTAATTAATCCACTGTTAATTAACTGTCCACTGTTAACTGACGTCTAATCTGCTGTCCAAGTCATTATCACAATTATTAGTTTCGAGGCATAAGAATGGTCTGTGGATTACACATTTTTTGACAGATCACTGCATTAAAATAGGTTCCATGGTATAAACTATAGTTTAGCCTATTGTTACTAATGTTGTACAAATGTTTCAACACAGGCTGTTCCAGTATCTTTTTTATTTTTTGTATTGAGTGAATTCTCTCTCTCCATCTACAGATTGATGTTTTTGATATCAAACATGCAACAAAAACTGAACGAGCCTTGGCGGTTGCAGATTACCTTTATGACTCTGAATGAACATTGATATGGACTTTGATACACTGTCAACACACACTAGTCATTTTACACACTGTCACATCAACTACTGGTTGCACAATCATCAATTTACACTAATTGTACCCTACTTGACTCTAGGTTGGAATAGGTTATAAGGTTAGTTCAGGATATTATGTGTATTATAGGGTTAGTTTACTGTATTGTTTATTATTTTGTATATTTAAGACGTTTATTATATTATATGTTAGCTTATACCTATGTTCTGAGTACTTATGTCATGTTATTCCAGGTTGCTTTGCTTTATCTTGTCCAAAGAATTTCAGTGCCCAGTCAGACCCCTTGTTGTTCTCTGCATCTGACAATAAAAGACTTGAAGTTGACTCACGTGGTAGGTGGTATATTAAGGTAACGCACCTAAACATAATGCATCATAGTGTACATGTCATGTGATGAAAATTGGCCGCAGACTTTAGGCTATAGGCTACACACTTTTCATTAAAAACGTAATCCATAAGACTACCATTAAACATTTTCTGGTAGTTTCTTGTAGTTTGGACTACAAACAGTAGCAGATTCACCTTCTGACTGAACATGCCACGTGAGGCCAATGAAACAGCATGCCTTGCAACAGGGGCAAATCTAGGTTCCCACTTTTGGGGGGGGCCAAGCCCCTAGATGAAACCTATAATTTTTCCTGTGACCCAGCAAAACTAGGGGAGTCTGGGGGCATGTTCCCCCAGAAGATTTTTTTTAAATATCATTTTAAATAGTGTCATCCAGTGTGTTTTAGGAAGCTAAAAATAAAATAAAAACGTTTTTCTTTTTTGTTTGGGGGGGGGCTAATGAAACTTGGGCTAGATACGCCCATACCTTGCAACATATTTACTCATACAGCGGACTGTTGCATCTTCTGATACTGTTAATTAAAATGCTAAACAGACAATGACAGTAACATGAAATGTTCTGTTCCAACACAGTGAAACATCAATGTTGCTTCCACAGTGCTGCCATAACAGTGCATTTTCAGGACTAGTTTGTTTGAGGTAAGGTTGACTGCCTGCAGTTGTTCCAGATTGTGTACCGGCGTCTAACACCTCAAAGCATCACATCCTCCTTTAATCTGCTAGTGGACCTGGAGGAACGGAACGCTGTTATCTTCTGTTTATCCAAGAAGTTTGTTTTCCTTATCACTGTTCAAAACTATTATCTCGGAAAGACGTAGAGGAATGTGTTCACATTTGTGCTAGTGAACAGATATCCTGTGTGATAATAATGGTTGCTAGCTAGCGTGTGTGATCTGCAACCAACGTTTTAATGGTAGCGCAGTGTCCGCTGGCGGCTTGTGAGATCAATGTCTCCATATCTCAGCGCGGAACAAAATGGCATGTTTGTATATTTAAATGTATATTCGTCGCAAACTGCTGTTCCTCATTTCCTCCTCCAGTACAGCTTGCCCTTCTCATGATAGCCGGCCACATTATTATGATTAGCATCAACATTACATTTTAGTCATTTAGCAGACGCTCTTATCCAGAGCGACTTACAGTAAGTACAGGGACATTCCCCCCGAGGCAAGTAGGGTGAAGTGCCTTGCCCAAGGACACAACGTCATTTGACACGGCGGGGAATTGATCCGGTAACCTTCTGATTACTAGCCGGACTCCCTCACGGCTCAGCCATCTGACTCCAGCTTAACTCAACACTCCTCAACACTCAACACTCGACTTGACTCAACACTCCTGCCTGACTCAACACTAGTGGCTCGCAATGTTACATTCAGGTGAAGCGCCGATGC
The DNA here is from genome assembly GCF_021917145.1 of Hypomesus transpacificus. NCBI lineage: Eukaryota > Metazoa > Chordata > Actinopteri > Osmeriformes > Osmeridae > Hypomesus > Hypomesus transpacificus. The sequence continues at coordinate 1,485,917 of NC_061079.1, forward strand.
TTGTCCAAGAGGTGGCGTTCCGCAAGGGAATAAGGGTTTTTTGGTTTTATGAACATTAACATGGGTTGCAATATTACACACATACACTGCCTCCCTCAGCAAAATAAACAATAAAATGATGTTAAAAATAAATGCCCAACGTGGTATTCTTAGCCTTTCCCTGCTCTGAGGTAGTAATTAACTGAGGCAGGGAACCAAGTTCTACTCAAAAGAATTCAATACAGTTCAATCCTGGCATCAAACCAGTGCAACAATCTTACTTTGTAATGTAGCTAATCTTTGTCCTCCAACGTCAGTTACTGGCTACGGCTGATAAAAAACGGTCAAGTCCTGTGTCAATTAAATCTAATTACTTTTTCAATTGTGATTATAGTTATACAGTCTTCTACTTTCGCCACTGAACTATGCAGTAGACTGAATAAGCCACTATGGTTATTAAATGTTTAAAATGTCAGTTATTAGTCTTTATTATCACATTTAGTATGAATTATTATATTTATAGACATACGTAGCCTACACACACTAGGGACTACTTGTGTACAAACTTCTTACTAGAGACATTTTGCCTTCGAATCAACCAATATATTGAAGAAAAGAAGTTCTCCCTAACAACCTTCAAAACAGACTGCTTTGAGAGCTGAGGAAGGTATTTCTGGCGTACCTGCAAAAAGGACCACACCACCCTTCTGTTCCAAACTGCAAACTACTTGGACCGCATGCTCTTAAAAGCTCAACCGGTCATTTGTTATGCTCCCCCCAGCTGGAAATTATCCTACCCTAATCCAACTGGTCACTATCCTACCCTCATCCAGCTGGTCACTATCCTACCCTCATCCAGATGGTCACTATCCTACTGTCATCCAGCTGGTCACTATCCTACCCTCATCCAGCTGGTCACTATCCTACCCTCATCCATCTGGTCACTATCCTACCCTCATCCAGATGGTCACTATCCTACTGTCATCCAGCTGGTCACTATCCTACCCTCATCCATCTGGTCACTATCCTACCCTCATCCAGATGGTCACTATCCTACTGTCATCCAGCTGGTCACTATCCTACCCTCATCCAGCTGGTCACTATCCTACCCTCATCCATCTGGTCACTATCCTACCCTCATCCAGATGGTCACTATCCTACCCAAATCCAGCTGCCATTTGTCCTTGGTATACAATACTCTGTCACCCCCCCCCCACACACACACACTTTCACCTGATGTTAGACCAACTGTAAAGTAAGGGCCTTGAAATAGACATAAAGAGTGCTCGCTAATAACGTCTGCAGGCTTCAAACCGCTCAAGCCTGGCTTGAGATGTCAACTCTTAGCTTCTGATATACTCTTGATGAAACAAGTCATTTCCATCCAGAGCCATTATGTGCTGCAAGTCCAACAGGGTTCCAGGGTTGTCATGGCAATGGCAGAAAAATCTAGCCCATCGTGCTGTGGTCTGAAGCCACATGAAAGAGCTATGGTACGGTATAGTGAAGGAAGAACAAGGTGTTCAAGTATGCCTACTGCCTACCTGACAAACTCAACAATCAGCACTGCAAACAAAGGCTCAATAGTTACAAAAGGTCTACGTACACAAGTCACAACAGGGAATGTTTTTACATTTACATTTAGTCATTTAGCAGACGCTCTTATCCAGAGCGACTTACAGTAAATACAGGGACATTCCCCTGAGGCAAGTAGGGTGAAGTGCTTTGCCCAAGGACACAATGTCATTTCAATGACCTTCAGATTACTAGCCCGATTCCCTAACCGCTCAGCCACCTGTTGTGTCATGATGAGGGACTGGTTTCAACGTCTCAATAACCCTCTCTTGCTCTGCCTCCGTGGAAGGCCTTCCTTTTCAAGGTTTATTCAATTTTTTCTCCTGTTGGGAGTTTTTCTGGGCGTTTTTCCTTGTCTTCCTTGAGGGTTTAGATTGGTTGAGGGGCAGTTCTATGGGCGTATGTGAAACCCTTTTATGACATGCTTGCGTGTAAAAAGGGCTATACAAATACATTTGATTTGATTTTCGTACGTTTGGTGGAAGTTATAACAATGAAAAACATTTCTACGATTTATGAAGACTTGAAAGTGTTCCGAGGAGAATCTTCCATGCATTGTTTACGAGCATGAAGGATGATTCAAAGATCACTAATGCATGTTTTTCTCTTCACGCATCTCACAGAACAGCCCTTTTAAAGAACGCTCGACTGAGCTTGTTTGTGGAACCCACAGAGAACCCACACGAGAGAGAACCACTCTCTCTTTTCTCAGGCCATGTTCCAGTAGAGCAAGCAAGGTATAAACAGATTTAAAATATTTCCGCTCCACGTCTGTCATTGAAACGGTTCTTGGCATATTAAAACCCTTCCTCTGAAACATTGTGTAGATTAACTCCTCCCTCGCTGCCCTTTCCTTCCCTGGCTGAGTAACAGACACAGAGGTCCTGTGGTGGCCCTACCTCTCTGTCACTGCCGTTAGGAGAAAACGAATATGAAAACATTACAGGATGACATTCTGTTCATAATGAGATTCCGGAGCGCTAATGATTTCATAATAAACCATTGACCATTATTAATGTTTGTCAACACATCTAATTGTGATATGCAATCATCCCTGGTTAGCTCATAATAGGTTTTCAAAGTGCGATAATGACTTTTGTCTGCGTAAACCAATTAAAGGATTGCTGACACATTATATGGGGGTAGTTATGCTTGAAGTAATGGGAGGGCACCAGTCAGTCCCATTTCACTGCGAGACAAAGTATTTTCAAAGCAGGATTGTGGATCCCATGATGCCAAACTGTTAACTTGTGTTCATTACACCTCACAGAATTTACTGTATATGTAGAAAAAAGAATACATGAATGTGCTTTGATGGTAAGATATATTGAGATGGCATGCTATGTTGAAAATGTATTTATCTGATTTAGTACTGTACTTGCTCTGCATCACTATTGCATGCTTCAAAAAAACCTGATGTATGTTATTTCAGGTCATTTGTCAAATAGCAAACTTTTCGTTCAGATGTACGTGAAGTGGTTGTTGCAACACCTTTTTAAAGATGAATCTCTACTATTGACCTATTGCAAGTCACCATCCATACACACACACACACACACACACCATATGATGATAAACTGGTGAAGTGCATTTCAGACATGAACCGTTAAAATACTGACATTATTGGGTGACATTGTCATGTTCTTTTTTCTTTTCCTTTTTCTCTCGTCATTAATGGTAAAAAACAAATCAAGTGTCCATTTGATTAATGGCATTGTGACATCAAGGGACATTAATGACATAGAAAGAAGCAGAATGATTTTGATTGCATATTGAGCAACTGTTCCAAATGCCAATAAAACAGTGGTGGTTACTATGCCCTGGTGGGGTGAATCATATCTCATATCACACACCACCCTCCCCCTTGCCCAATCAGCTTGTGGATAAGTAATAGGTCACCATGGTGACACTGTTCAACCTGACCAATCATCACCCTGGAAACCTTTCCTTGGTCTTCATCCAGGCTCCAGCCTGCCTCACAACAAATCGCCCCAGCGCATTTATAAATACATCTTCATTAGGACAGTCAGTCATAGACCAGACAGGGTCTAATTACAACTGGGTTTTGATTACTGACTGCCAATCAATTACTCTAATATAATGCCTCTCCCCAGAGATGCCTGGGAGAGTGATTACTGGATCATTGGAAGTCTGTCTCCAGGCTGTTGTGGAGGGGTTCATCTCAGAGGTGTAAACAGCAGGAGAGGAAGAGAGAGAGAAAGAGAGACACCTGACAGACCCTCCAGAGGGCTCTGCCATCCATTTTACCTCCTCTCCCTTTCTTCCTCCTCTGCTAGTGTGGACAGACATGTTTGGAAACATCCTTTTGTACCAGGAATAGGAGACATCAATATGATTTATGCACATTTATAGCCCAGCTGTGGCACTTGATAATTTGTGTGGTCTTTTTGAACTGAGTGAGTGTCACAGGCTTGCCAGTGGTGTTCTTGAATAAGCAAAGGGGGATGTTTGTATATTGTAAGCAGCCACCAATTTACAAACCAAAAAGGCTTCCAGTTCTTCTTCTACTGCTGATAATAACCTGATCGAGCTCCAGAACCACAGAAGCATTTGTATCTCGCCAGGTACGTATTTGGAAACGGCTAATCTACAAAACAGGCAAAGCTGCATGAGACTGAAGACGTAACTGAACAATTTGATTCCTGGGGTTTTTAAACATCATTCATTTTCAGACACTTCCAGCCTGATGTATGTATGTATATATATATATAGGGCCTATAGTTTTTAATACTGTACTTTCATGCCTGTCGCATTCTACAATTAAAGACGACGGGAGCGCTGGCGGCAACTGCATTTCCCCTCAAAAGGTCTGTACTTATCAGGTACCGAACCGGGAGCCCCACACACGCCGGAGACGCAGGGGGAAACGGTAATCCCAGGGCACGTGGTTGAACCAGCTAGTTAATCGCACCTGATGATAATTAATAACGAAGCCTGCAAGTGAGGCGTTCAAGCGACGAGGCTTTGCGGCGGCTCGCTCCTGCGGGGTGGAAAGGCACGCGGTGGGATCCAAGTCACACATTTGAGGTGGTAAGGAGGTAAAAGAATGATGCGATCTGGGAAAACGTGTTCTGTTCAGGCTTCATCAGGTATGCGACTGGTTTAATAACATGGAAAAAAGGGAGTGATTGCGCGTGAAACGCAGCATAACAGGGCTCAGTAATGACGTGGTGCGGGAGAGGTAATATGGTGGAGGGGCCCCTGAGACCACAACCCATTAGCCAGTGCTTCAGGGACCAGAGAGGTACAGTGTATTGAACTGTTCATTAAAAAATTGTATTTCCTCTGAATTCTACAAGAAAGGGGAAGTTGAGGAACACTGTAGCAAAGCTCGTGGGATTGTAATGGTTGTGGTTAGACTGGGAGAGAGAAAGGAGGTTAGAGACTATTGAGTGAACCAAGAGGACTGTCTGAAATCAAGCACATGAGTACAGTTGGCTCTCATTGAGAAGGCCGTCGGAATGCAATTTAATCTTTCAACTCTTAAGCATTCAGCACCACAGCAGAGCACAAACTGAGTGCTTTTAGTTGAATAGGGTCGTTTGTTTCGTTAGCGTTACAAGTAAAGATAGATATTGTACGTCATCCACAGTGTACCACACAACACTGCTGGTAAAGGACGACACCTGAGTGTGTAGCTCAAATCCACACATCTTCAACCAGGTTCCTCAGCAGCACTGGGAAAATAAAAAGTAACTTAACATTGAATTCTTCAAATAGTGAAAGCACCCACAGTGTCTAACTGAAAGCCTTGGAAATCCACATTTAACTGCATAATCGCCATCCCAATTAAGTCTCCCTCTTGACGTCAAAACGAAACATTGAATTTTAGTAGCTTAGCCTCAACTGGCTGACAGGCTGTGACTTTCAGGGAAAGTGACTGGAACCTGCGTTTTTATAACAATAGTCTGACAGCATCTCAGTGTGTTCCCTTTTCACCTGTCTTCAGATGGACCTGAGAGTCCCTGTCACCCGCTGTGGGGGTGGGGGCGACTGCTTCAGGACGTCGGCAGGGAGAGGACACCTGTCACCCTGGGCTTGTCACTGAGAGAGCTTTCGCTTAGCAAGAACACACGGGAGAGAAATGAGAGAGAAATGCGGGCTGGTAGTCTCTGAACTTCTGGAAATTCCCTGTGCCAAACCCAAGTCGTTTTATCAGCTTGGTGGAGAATTTAACTGTCTTATTCATGTGATATTTGGTAAATTGGTCACCCAAATTGTGAAATATTTTGTCAAAATTAGTTCAGTGTCTTGAGAACTTTTGAGCTTTGTGTTGCAGGGGGTTCAAAAACAGATTTTCTTTTTCTGCTGCAGCTCACTAGAACAGTAATGGGTCTGATTTAGCTTACCTTCTTCTGAAATCTAGTTATAGCACAATGGGAATATTAATGGGAATATAGCTAAAACCTACATGTGGTAATGTAGCACCTCTACAACCTGTAATCATAAATTTTACAACATTTAATCAATACTGTATTCATATTCTTCAAACATTGGCATGAAAGCAATTTCCCAAAATGTTACAAATGTTGTCTAGGCATAGACCTTTATCTACCCTATCAGTATCCGTAGCTAATTAACCAAGTTGCTTTCAATTAAACAACCCATTCGTATTCCACTACAGCTCTGGAGCTAACCAGAGCTATCAAACACTGCATGCATAACCACCGTACATAATTCAGTTATATTTAACAGGCAGTGTTCTTGGTTATGCATTTAACAATTCATAATTGGCCACTGACAATCATCCATTGATCTATCCAGCACATCTAAGACTGTCTTGACACGCAAGCCTCCCTCGACCATCTCAGGCCACTCTGCTACAGTGATAGGGTCAGGCTATTTATCTCTGTAAGATAACACCTTAAAAGACACATGGGCGTCCATTCACTGTAGATAAAACTTAAATAATTTCAACAAAGGCCAACAGAGGCTGCAGTCTTTACATGCAGTTTGAGACTTCCGAGACACCCCCCTCAGATTGAGGAAGACAAGTGTCTGGATAATAAAGCATGAGACAGATAAAAGTGACCAGGCGCAGACGGGTCAATACGACTTGAAAATAATACAGTTGATGAAAGAATACTATTATTTCAACTACTCCTTAAAACCCCATCAGTTGTCAATGCATTTTCTCAAACAGTGTTACTTTTGATATGGGATGTTTATATAAAAGTACTAAAAATAAATGAAAACGAGCGATTTTACTGAGAAAAGACCATAAATAATGCTTCTTTAGATTCCCACATCAAACATGCTGTATGTTGCCAGAAGCTAACAACAATCCAGACATGAGTTGAATGAAAGTCATTGTCTTCCTCTTTACTCCTGAGACAATATTTAACAATATTCCCTGAAGGGGGAAGGGAAATCATTATATAATTTTACCGTTTAAAGCAAGCCTTTTATGTTCTTTACATTGGCCCTAGGTTTCAGAATTGTTAATTAGGAAAAAAGGAAGAAAATAATGAATATTACTGACATCAAAATGTTTTTAGAAACTGACGCTTCTGAGATTCTCTAGGATAAAATGACCAAAGGGGAAATTAGCAAAGGAGTCAGTATGTGGGTTTTGGAAGAAATTAGCAAATGGGGTTAGTATGTGTGTTTTGGATGAAATGACCAAAGATGAAATTACCAAAGGGGTCAGTATGTGTGTTTTGGATGAAATGATCAAATGGGTTAGTGTATGTGTTTTGTATTAAATTACCGCATAAGAAATTAGCAAAGGGGTTAGCATGTGTGTTTTGGATGAAATGACCAAAGGGGTTCGTTTGTGTGTTTTGGATGAAAAGAACAAAGGGGTTACTATGTGTGTTTTGGATGAAATGAGCAAAGGAGAAATGAGCAAAGGGGTTAGTATGTGCATTTTGGATGAAAAAATCTAAGAGGTTAGTATGTGTGTTTTGGATGAAATGACCAAAGGGGTTGGTGTGTGTGTTATGGATGAAATGAGCGAAGGAGAAATTAGCAATGGGGAGTATGTGTATTTTGGATGAAATTACCAAAGGGGTTTGCATGTGTGTTTTGGATGATAAAACCAAAGGAGTTAGTATGTGTGTTTTGGATGAAATGGCCAAAGGGGTTAGCATGTGTGTTTTGGGTGATAAAACCAAAGGGGTTAGCATGTGTGTTTTGGATGATAAAACCAAAGGGGTTAGTGTGTGTCTTTTGGATGAAATGACCAAAGGGGTTAGTATGTGTGTTTTGAATGAAATGACCAAAGGGTTAGTATGTGTGTTTTGGATTAAATTACCAAACGAGTCAGTATGTGTGTTTTGGATGAAATGACCAAGGGGGTTAGTATGTGTGTTTTGGATGAAATGACCAAAGGGGTTAGTATGTGTGTTTTGGATGAAATGACCAAAGGGGTTAGTATGTTTGTTTTGGATGAAATGACCAAAGGGGTTGGTATGTGTGTTTTCAATTAAATGACCAAAGGGGTTAGTATGTGTGTTTTGGATGAAATGACCAAAGGGGTTAGTATGTGTGTTTTGGATGAAATGACCAAAGGGGTTAGCATGTGTGTTTTGAATGAAATGACCAAAGGGGTTGGTATGTGTGTTTTCAATTAAATGACCAAAGGGGTTAGTATGTGTGTTTTGGATGAAATGACCAAAGGGGTTAGCATGTGTGTTTTGAATGAAATGACCAAAGGGGTAAGTATGTGTTTGGATGAAATGACCAAAGGAGTTAGTATGTGTGTTTTGGATGAAATGACCAAAGGGGTTAGTATGTGTGTTTTGGATGAAATGACCAAAGGGGTTGGTATGTGTGTTTTCAATGAAATGACCAAACGGGTTAGTATGTGTGTTTTGGATGAAATGACCAAAGGAGTTAGTATGTGTGTTTTGGATGAAATGACAAAAGGGGTTAGCATGTGTGTTTTGAATGAAATGACCAAAGGGGTAAGTATGTGTTTGGATGAAATGACCAAAGGGGTTAGTATGTGTGTTTTGGATGAAATGACCAAAGGGGTTAGTATGTGTGTTTTGGATGAAATGACCAAAGGGGTTAGTATGTGTGTTTTGGATGAAATGACCAAAGGGGTTGGTATGTGTGTTTTCAATTAAATGACCAAAGGGGTTAGTATGTGTGTTTTGGATGAAATGACCAAAGGGGTTAGCATGTGTGTTTTGAATGAAATGACCAAAGGGGTTGGTATGTGTGTTTTCAATTAAATGACCAAAGGGGTTAGTATGTGTGTTTTGGATGAAATGACCAAAGGGGTTAGCATGTGTGTTTTGAATGAAATGACCAAAGGGGTAAGTATGTGTTTGGATGAAATGACCAAAGGGGTTAGTATGTGTGTTTTGGATGAAATGACCAAAGGGGTTAGTATGTGTGTTTTGGATGAAATTACCAAAGGGGTTAGTATGTGTGTTTTGGATGAAATGACCAAAGGGGTTAGCATGTGTGTTTTGAATGAAATGACCAAAGGGGTAAGTATGTGTTTGGATGAAATGACCAAAGGGGTTAGTATGTGTGTTTTGGATGAAATGACCAAAGGGGTTAGCATGTGTGTTTTGAATGAAATGACCAAAGGGGTAAGTATGTGTTTGGATGAAATGACCAAAGGGGTTAGTATGTGTGTTTTGGATGAAATGACCAAAGGGGTTAGTATGTGTGTTTTGGATGAAATGACCAAAGGGGTTAGTATGTGTGTTTTGGATGAAATGACCAAAGGGGTTGGTATGTGTGTTTTCAATGAAATGACCAAAGGGGTTAGTATGTGTGTTTTGGATGAAATGACCAAAGGGGTTAGTATGTGTGTTTTGGATGAAATGACCAAAGGGGTTAGTATGTGTGTTTTGGATGAAATGACCAAAGGGGTTGGTATGTGTGTTTTCAATTAAATGACCAAAGGGGTTAGTATGTGTGTTTTGGATGAAATGACCAAAGGGGTTAGCATGTGTGTTTTGAATGAAATGACCAAAGGGGTAAGTATGTGTTTGGATGAAATGACCAAAGGGGTTAGTATGTGTGTTTTGGATGAAATGACCAAAGAGGTTAGTATGTGTGTTTTGGATGAAATGACCAAAGGGGTTAGTATGTGTGTTTTGGATGAAATGACCAAAGGGGTTAGCATGTGTGTTTTGAATGAAATGACCAAAGGGGTAAGTATGTGTTTGGATGAAATGACCAAAGGGGTTAGTATGTGTGTTTTGGATGAAATGACCAAAGGGGTTAGCATGTGTGTTTTGAATGAAATGACCAAAGGGGTAAGTATGTGTTTGGATGAAATGACCAAAGGGGTTAGTATGTGTGTTTTGGATGAAATGACCAAAGGGGTTAGCATGTGTGTTTTGGATGAAATGACCAAAGGGGTTGGTATGTGTGTTTTCAATGAAATGACCAAACGGGTTAGTATGTGTGTTTTGGATGAAATGACCAAAGGAGTTAGTATGTGTGTTTTGGATGAAATGACCAAAGGGGTTAGCATGTGTGTTTTGAATGAAATGACCAAAGGGGTTCGTTTGTGTGTTTTGGATGAAAAGAACAAAGGGGTTACTATGTGTGTTTTGGATGAAATGAGCAAAGGAGAAATGAGCAAAGGGGTTAGTATGTGCATTTTGGATGAAAAAATCTAAGAGGTTAGTATGTGTGTTTTGGATGAAATGACCAAAGGGGTTGGTGTGTGTGTTATGGATGAAATGAGCGAAGGAGAAATTAGCAATGGGGAGTATGTGTATTTTGGATGAAATTACCAAAGGGGTTTGCATGTGTGTTTTGGATGATAAAACCAAAGGAGTTAGTATGTGTGTTTTGGATGAAATGGCCAAAGGGGTTAGCATGTGTGTTTTGGGTGATAAAACCAAAGGGGTTAGCATGTGTGTTTTGGATGATAAAACCAAAGGGGTTAGTGTGTGTCTTTTGGATGAAATGACCAAAGGGGTTAGTATGTGTGTTTTGAATGAAATGACCAAAGGGTTAGTATGTGTGTTTTGGATTAAATTACCAAACGAGTCAGTATGTGTGTTTTGGATGAAATGACCAAGGGGGTTAGTATGTGTGTTTTGGATGAAATGACCAAAGGGGTTAGTATGTGTGTTTTGGATGAAATGACCAAAGGGGTTAGTATGTTTGTTTTGGATGAAATGACCAAAGGGGTTGGTATGTGTGTTTTCAATTAAATGACCAAAGGGGTTAGTATGTGTGTTTTGGATGAAATGACCAAAGGGGTTAGTATGTGTGTTTTGGATGAAATGACCAAAGGGGTTAGCATGTGTGTTTTGAATGAAATGACCAAAGGGGTTGGTATGTGTGTTTTCAATTAAATGACCAAAGGGGTTAGTATGTGTGTTTTGGATGAAATGACCAAAGGGGTTAGCATGTGTGTTTTGAATGAAATGACCAAAGGGGTAAGTATGTGTTTGGATGAAATGACCAAAGGAGTTAGTATGTGTGTTTTGGATGAAATGACCAAAGGGGTTAGTATGTGTGTTTTGGATGAAATGACCAAAGGGGTTGGTATGTGTGTTTTCAATGAAATGACCAAACGGGTTAGTATGTGTGTTTTGGATGAAATGACCAAAGGAGTTAGTATGTGTGTTTTGGATGAAATGACAAAAGGGGTTAGCATGTGTGTTTTGAATGAAATGACCAAAGGGGTAAGTATGTGTTTGGATGAAATGACCAAAGGGGTTAGTATGTGTGTTTTGGATGAAATGACCAAAGGGGTTAGTATGTGTGTTTTGGATGAAATGACCAAAGGGGTTAGTATGTGTGTTTTGGATGAAATGACCAAAGGGGTTGGTATGTGTGTTTTCAATTAAATGACCAAAGGGGTTAGTATGTGTGTTTTGGATGAAATGACCAAAGGGGTTAGCATGTGTGTTTTGAATGAAATGACCAAAGGGGTTGGTATGTGTGTTTTCAATTAAATGACCAAAGGGGTTAGTATGTGTGTTTTGGATGAAATGACCAAAGGGGTTAGCATGTGTGTTTTGAATGAAATGACCAAAGGGGTAAGTATGTGTTTGGATGAAATGACCAAAGGGGTTAGTATGTGTGTTTTGGATGAAATGACCAAAGGGGTTAGTATGTGTGTTTTGGATGAAATTACCAAAGGGGTTAGTATGTGTGTTTTGGATGAAATGACCAAAGGGGTTAGTATGTGTTTGGATGAAATGACCAAAGGGGTTAGTATGTGTGTTTTGGATGAAATGACCAAAGGGGTTAGCATGTGTGTTTTGAATGAAATGACCAAAGGGGTAAGTATGTGTTTGGATGAAATGACCAAAGGGGTTAGTATGTGTGTTTTGGATGAAATGACCAAAGGGGTTAGTATGTGTGTTTTGGATGAAATGACCAAAGGGGTTGGTATGTGTGTTTTCAATGAAATGACCAAAGGGGTAAGTATGTGTTTGGATGAAATGACCAAAGGGGTTAGTATGTGTGTTTTGGATGAAATTACCAAAGGGGTTGGTATGTGTGTTTTCAATTAAATGACCAAAGGGGTTAGTATGTGTGTTTTGGATGAAATTAGCAAAGGGGAAATTAGCAACGGGGTTAGTATGTGTGTTTTAGAAGAAATTAGCAAAGGGGTTAGTATGTGTGTTTTAGAAGAAATTAGCAAAGGGGTTAGTATGTGTGTTTTGGATTAAATTACCAAACGAGTCAGTATGTGTGTTTTGGATGAAATGACCAAAGGGGTTGGTATGTGTGTTTTCAATTAAATGACCAAAGGGGTTAGTATGTGTGTTTTGGATGAAATGACCAAAGGGGTTAGCATGTGTGTTTTGAATGAAATGACCAAAGGGGTAAGTATGTGTTTGGATGAAATGACCAAAGGGGTTAGTATGTGTGTTTTGGATGAAATGACCAAAGGGGTTAGCATGTGTGTTTTGAATGAAATGACCAAAGGGGTAAGTATGTGTTTGGATGAAATGACCAAAGGGGTTAGTATGTGTGTTTTGGATGAAATGACCAAAGGGGTTAGCATGTGTGTTTTGAATGAAATGACCAAAGGGGTAAGTATGTGTTTGGATGAAATGACCAAAGGGGTTAGTATGTGTGTTTTGGATGAAATGACCAAAGGGGTTAGTATGTGTGTTTTGGATGAAATGACCAAAGGGGTTAGTATGTGTGTTTTGGATGAAATGACCAAAGGGGTTGGTATGTGTGTTTTCAATGAAATGACCAAAGGGGTTAGTATGTGTGTTTTGGATGAAATGACCAAAGGGGTTAGTATGTGTGTTTTGGATGAAATGACCAAAGGGGTTAGTATGTGTGTTTTGGATGAAATGACCAAAGGGGTTGGTATGTGTGTTTTCAATTAAATGACCAAAGGGGTTAGTATGTGTGTTTTGGATGAAATGACCAAAGGGGTTAGCATGTGTGTTTTGAATGAAATGACCAAAGGGGTAAGTATGTGTTTGGATGAAATGACCAAAGGGGTTAGTATGTGTGTTTTGGATGAAATGACCAAAGAGGTTAGTATGTGTGTTTTGGATGAAATGACCAAAGGGGTTAGTATGTGTGTTTTGGATGAAATGACCAAAGGGGTTAGCATGTGTGTTTTGAATGAAATGACCAAAGGGGTAAGTATGTGTTTGGATGAAATGACCAAAGGGGTTAGTATGTGTGTTTTGGATGAAATGACCAAAGGGGTTAGCATGTGTGTTTTGAATGAAATGACCAAAGGGGTAAGTATGTGTTTGGATGAAATGACCAAAGGGGTTAGTATGTGTGTTTTGGATGAAATGACCAAAGGGGTTAGCATGTGTGTTTTGGATGAAATGACCAAAGGGGTTGGTATGTGTGTTTTCAATGAAATGACCAAACGGGTTAGTATGTGTGTTTTGGATGAAATGACCAAAGGAGTTAGTATGTGTGTTTTGGATGAAATGACCAAAGGGGTTAGCATGTGTGTTTTGAATGAAATGACCAAAGGGGTAAGTATGTGTTTGGATGAAATGACCAAAGGGGTTAGTATGTGTGTTTTGGATGAAATGACCAAAGGGGTTAGTATGTGTGTTTTGGATGAAATGACCAAAGGGGTTAGTATGTGTGTTTTGGATGAAATGACCAAAGGGGTTAGCATGTGTGTTTTGAATGAAATGACCAAAGGGGTAAGTATGTGTTTGGATGAAATGACCAAAGGGGTTAGTATGTGTGTTTTGGATGAAATGACCAAAGGGGTTAGTATGTGTGTTTTGGATGAAATGACCAAAGGGGTTGGTATGTGTGTTTTCAATGAAATGACCAAACGGGTTAGTATGTGTGTTTTGGATGAAATGACCAAAGGAGTTAGTATGTGTGTTTTGGATGAAATGACCAAAGGGGTTAGCATGTGTGTTTTGAATGAAATGACCAAAGGGGTTGGTATGTGTGTTTTCAATTAAATGACCAAAGGGGTTAGTATGTGTGTTTTGGATGAAATGACCAAAGGGGTTAGCATGTGTGTTTTGAATGAAATGACCAAAGGGGTAAGTATGTGTTTGGATGAAATGACCAAAGGGGTTAGTATGTGTGTTTTGGATGAAATGACCAAAGGGGTTAGTATGTGTGTTTTGGATGAAATGACCAAAGGGGTTGGTATGTGTGTTTTGGATGAAATGACCAAAGGGGTTAGTATGTGTGTTTTGGATGAAATGACCAAAGGGGTTAGCATGTGTGTTTTCAATTAAATGACCAAAGGGTTTAGTATGTGTGTTTTGGATGAAATGACCAAAGGGGTTAGCATGTGTGTTTTGAATGAAATGACCAAAGGGGTTGGTATGTGTGTTTTCAATTAAATGACCAAAGGGGTTAGTATGTGTGTTTTGGATGAAATGACCAAGGGGGTTAGTATGTGTGTTTTGGATGAAATGACCAAAGGGGTTAAGTATGTGTTTGGATGAAATGACCAAAGGGGTTAGTATGTGTGTTTTGGATGAAATGACCAAAGGGGTTAGTATGTGTGTTTTGGATGAAATGACCAAAGGGGTTAGTATGTTTGTTTTGGATGAAATGACCAAAGGGGTTGGTATGTGTGTTTTCAATTAAATGACCAAAGGGGTTAGTATGTGTGTTTTGGATGAAATGACCAAAGAGGTTAGTAGGTGTGTTTTGGATGAAATGACCAAAGGGGTTAGCATGTGTGTTTTGAATGAAATGACCAAAGGGGTAAGTATGTGTTTGGATGAAATGACCAAAGGGGTTAGTATGTGTGTTTTGGATGAAATGACCAAAGGGGTTGGTATGTGTGTTTTCAATGAAATGACCAAAGGGGTTAGTATGTGTGTTTTGGATGAAATGACCAAAGGGGTTAGTATGTGTGTTTTGGATGAAATGACCAAAGGGGTTAGCATGTGTGTTTTGAATGAAATGACCAAAGGGGTAAGTATGTGTTTGGATGAAATGACCAAAGGGGTTAGTATGTGTGTTTTGGATGAAATGACCAAAGGGGTTAGTATGTGTTTGGATGAAATGACCAAAGGGGTTAGTATGTGTGTTTTGGATGAAA
This sequence comes from Hypomesus transpacificus, assembly GCF_021917145.1. Lineage (NCBI taxonomy): Eukaryota > Metazoa > Chordata > Actinopteri > Osmeriformes > Osmeridae > Hypomesus > Hypomesus transpacificus. The sequence continues at coordinate 1,500,942 of NC_061079.1, forward strand.
TGACCAAAGGGGTTAGTATGTTTGTTTTGGATGAAATGACCAAAGGGGTTGGTATGTGTGTTTTCAATTAAATGACCAAAGGGCTTAGTATGTGTGTTTTGGATGAAATGACCAAAGGGGTTAGCATGTGTGTTTTGAATGAAATGACCAAAGGGGTAAGTATGTGTTTGGATGAAATGACCAAAGGGGTTAGTATGTGTGTTTTGGATGAAATGACCAAAGGGGTTAGTATGTGTGTTTTGGATGAAATGACCAAAGGGGTTGGTATGTGTGTTTTCAATGAAATGACCAAACGGGTTAGTATGTGTGTTTTGGATGAAATGACCAAAGGAGTTAGTATGTGTGTTTTGGATGAAATGACCAAAGGGGTTAGCATGTGTGTTTTGAATGAAATGACCAAAGGGGTAAGTATGTGTTTGGATGAAATGACCAAAGGGGTTAGTATGTGTGTTTTGGATGAAATGACCAAAGGGGTTAGTATGTGTGTTTTGGATGAAATGACCAAAGGGGTTAGTATGTGTGTTTTGGATGAAATGACCAAAGGGGTTAGTATGTGTTTGGATGAAATGACCAAAGGGGTTAGTATGTGTGTTTTGGATGAAATGACCAAAGGGGTTAGTATGTTTGTTTTGGATGAAATGACCAAAGGGGTTGGTATGTGTGTTTTCAATTAAATGACCAAAGGGCTTAGTATGTGTGTTTTGGATGAAATGACCAAAGGGGTTAGCATGTGTGTTTTGAATGAAATGACCAAAGGGGTAAGTATGTGTTTGGATGAAATGACCAAAGGGGTTAGTATGTGTGTTTTGGATGAAATGACCAAAGGGGTTAGTATGTGTGTTTTGGATGAAATGACCAAAGGGGTTGGTATGTGTGTTTTCAATGAAATGACCAAAGGGGTAAGTATGTGTTTGGATGAAATGACCAAAGGGGTTAGTATGTGTGTTTTGGATGAAATTACCAAAGGGGTTGGTATGTGTGTTTTCAATTAAATGACCAAAGGGGTTAGTATGTGTGTTTTGGATGAAATTAGCAAAGGGGAAATTAGCAACGGGGTTAGTATGTGTGTTTTAGAAGAAATTAGCAAAGGGGTTAGTATGTGTGTTTTAGAAGAAATTAGCAAAGGGGTTAGTATGTGTGTTTTGGATTAAATTACCAAACGAGTCAGTATGTGTGTTTTGGATGAAATGACCAAAGGGGTTGGTATGTGTGTTTTCAATTAAATGACCAAACGGGTTAGTATGTGTGTTTTGGATGAAATGACCAAAGGGGTTGGTATGTGTGTTTTCAATGAAATGACCAAAGGGGTAAGTATGTGTTTGGATGAAATGACCAAAGGGGTTAGTATGTGTGTTTTGGATGAAATGACCAAAGGGGTTGGTATGTGTGTTTTCAATTAAATGACCAAAGGGGTTAGTATGTGTGTTTTGGATGAAATTAGCAAAGGGGAAATTAGCAACGGGGTTAGTATGTGTGTTTTAGAAGAAATTAGCAAAGGGGTTAGTATGTGTGTTTTAGATTAAATTAGCAAAGGGGTTAATATGTGTGTTTTGGATGAAATTAACAAAGGGGAAATTAGCAACGGGATTAGTATGTGTGTTTTAGAAGAAATTAGCAACGGGGTTAGTATGTGTGTTTTAGATTAAATTAGCAAAATGGAAATTAGCAAAGGGGTTAGTATGTGTGTTTTAGATTAAATTAGCAAAGGGGTTAGTATGTGTGTTTTGGATAAAATGACCAAAGAGGGAAATTATCAAAGGGGTTAGTATGTGTGATTTAGATGAATTGAGAAAATAGAATTTTAATTTCTAAGGCACTTCAAACACAAAAGAGGACTAAATAAGGCTCAAGTACCTGTACCTGTACCTAAACTTGAAACATAATCAGAGCATTATAAAGAAACAAGTACTAAAAAACAGACATTCCTTCCTTGTTTTCATCAAGGTTCCTACATTTAGAGTTTAGAGTTATATGTAGACAAGGTAAACATGAAACCTCTCACAGTACTGTGTGGTTCTGAGGTGTTTTACAATAACAAACTACAAAACAGAAACAATCTTAACAGTCATGTTGCAGAGAGCAGGAGAGTGAGGTGAACCATTATGTTTATTTTAAATGGGTCTTCTTTAAAAACGACATTTGCTTGGGTTTGCACTTGCTTGTGACCCAAATGCTGTCTGAGCTACAAAAAAAAAAAAAACATTTGCAGCCAAGAAACTATTTCCACTTTCTTGGCGAGGGTTTCTAGACATTGACAGAATGGGGGCAGTTCAATTTGATATATGATGATAAAAATCTTGCTTTCTCAGCAGAGCATAACAAGTGGTATATTGAAAAATGGTTACACTTTTCTTTACAATGGCCTAATTATGGCAAGATAACTCTATAATTATGTTGAAGCCATTTGAGTCACTTTTAAATGAAGTCACTTGCAGTGAGGTTTGGATAAATAATGTGAAAACTAAACAAAACCCAGTAGATAGACGTTGCCTGTAATTGTCCCAGAAATGTAAATAAAATAGTTTCGCAGGAAGGCAGAGAAACGTAAAGTGCTGTAACAATCACACTGTGGAGCAGGCAGCAAAAATGATTTTTGCAGCTGACTCAGCAATACGTTTGGTTCTAGAGGCCCTTTCCAACTAAGGCACACAAACAGAAGGGGTATGATGACAAATTGATTTGGCTACAATCTCACTCCTGTGCTCATAGTAAAAAGCAAAGTCATCAAATAACTTTCTGATGGTTCAAGGTGTGTACACTGATACCGTCTCCCTGGTTTATAAATCCCTTTACAGAAAACAGGGTCGGACTGGCCACCGGGAGACTCGGGAGATTTCCCAAACGGCCGGTCAAATGGCCGCGGCATAATGCAAAAATAAATAAATAAATATTAATAATACACGGTCGTGGGCCGGTCAGTCGCAGTCCAGATCTGACAGGAAACAACGGTTAGACTTCCAAGAATTTTTGAACAAACCACCCTTGGCATCATTCGTTTTTCGACATGATGCCATCTAGTAATAAGATGGTCCTCATGGTCAATGAGTGACTGCTAAACATTTCTTACACTAAGTTCCAAGGAATTAATAAATACTCTGGGCGCACACACACACGCACACACACACCCTCCTCGCCCACCCAGTCTGACTTCATAATTCAGTTGGTGAATGCCTCCATCAATTTCAACACTCTTCTCGTTCATTTAAAATGCATGACCTTCTAGAAAACAACAGTCAATCAATGCTTCTTAGCTTCACGTGGTGCAGTTGTTCTGTTTCTCAAATCATTTTTTTTGTTTTGATTTAATGCGTTAAAAAGTGCCCTCGTGTAAATAAATGACAATTCATCAACATTTTTATTCCCAGCACCATCACTGCGACAAAGCATGAACAGTGAATTCTTACATGAATTCATAAAGTCGCCTCCAAGAAACCAGCTATGTATCCCCAAACTATTTTTTTTTTTTTTTATCCCAATAAAAGGGATGACTTATGCAAGACTAACTCCTTAAACACCAGCAAACACAGAGACTCATCCAGGGGCTAGAATGGATGCATTATTAATAAGTGCTGTTAAAAAAGCACATCTGTTTTTACATCTGGTGCACTGTTGAACAGTTTCAACCAGGTCTGGTTCCAGTCTGGTTCCCTGCTCCACCACACCTTGTGTTGAAGCCAGGAGAGGAAGCCAGGAAGAATCAGTACCTCTGGGATTTACAGCTGGAGGAAAAAGTAAACGTGTTTTGTAAAAAAGAAGAAAAAAATAATAGTTTTTACCTGTGTTTTTCTACATGTTTTGAGGAAGTGTTTGTCTTGAACGGAGTTGGATCGGGTTGGTTATAGCTCAGTAGTTAGAGCATTGAGAGCACGAGAGGTCCCAGGTTCAAATTCCCCCTGTATGTCGCTTTGAATAGAAGTGTCTATAGAAGTGTACATACAGTTTGTGGATGAGTGGTCTTGAGATTACGGCTTTTACTTTTCATAATGATCTGATATTAGACTAATTAAATGTAATTAATTGAATGGAATATGGAATGCAAATCGTTTGAGTCTTTGCTGATAGCCATTCCCTTGCTTGGAGTTTCATTAAGAGCACAACAACTTCTACTGTCTGCATTATAGTTCCAAGAAAGTGGGAATTGAATAAAGAACCTTTGCTTGCCCTAACCTGAATGAGACTAACTCTGAACCATGGCACTTTCTGCTGTCAAGGACAGAGGAATACAGTCTAGGTCCACATAACATTTTTCTTTTTTCTTTATTAAAATCATATTCACCCGCACATGCTTATAAGTGCACTAGTGTAAAAGCTTTTTCTGGTTCAAGGTTAAACTTGAAAATTCAATGAATAGAGTAGCACAATATATTGTGTGGCCTGTATACAGAAACAAACTTTAAATGGATAATATTCTGACGTAAGTGCCCAACTGTTTTCAAGGATAAAAAAAATAAAAAAACTGACATAAAATAAAGAAACAATGATTGAAAACGACAATGAACCTGGAAACAAACCACTTACACGAAAAAATGCACTCATCACGATTTCTGTTAAATTTGTGCTTCTATGTATGGAAGCTAGATGCAGCAATAGAGAAAACCAAGGACGATAACGAGATGAGGTTGAATTCCAAGCAGATCCGGGTCCTCAAGATGTTATTTCAAATCACACCTTGGGCGCTATTGTAACAGGCTAAGGTTTCATGAGATGTGTCCTTCATGCATACGTCTTTCCCAAGCCAGCAAGCCTGTCTAAAACCACACAACCACAAGACAAGACGGTAGTTGGGGTTAAAGAGGTAAGATACTGTGTTTATTTTTTCAGTGGTTTTTGATGCTGGGAAGATGCCCAATGGTGGATTAAAGTATTGACAAGTAACTGGATAAAAAAAGAGCCTTAATGGATTCACACCCTGCGGTCGAGACTAAGACTGTATTTCTTGGCTCACTTAGGAGACTCCTGGGTCTGGAGGACGGAGGACGGCAGCCCTCCCCATGCCCAACCTTAAAACAATGAGTGCTGGTTGAACCGCATGTACATCTACAGTGGGCTTACTTTCCTACAAGGGTCCTGTCCAATCAGACGTCTTACTTGAAAGCAGAACATCAGAGATGCTAAAAATGTCTAGCTTTCTGAAGATATAAACTCAAAACGTTTGAACATTTTCGCCTTTTGCTAAAAGAGCCCTTAAGTCATGTTATATTCAAGGCTGTACATTGCTGATTAGGATGTCCATTTATTATTTTCACACTCCTTCAAGTGCAGTAGTTAACACAGACACGCTTAATACAGATGTGTTCAAATGATTTAGTTTATGAATGCATTTACAGAGAGAGAACAGGCACAGGGGGGAAGTCCAGTTGAAAGCAGTTCTCCTTGAGAAATGTGCACAAGTTAAATTTGTAAGAGACGATTATTCAATTGTTTCCCACTGCCAGTAAATAAAAAATGCCCCTCTCTGACTCCAACTGTGAAATGGGACACACGGTGATGAACTAGCAACATTTTATTCGGAAATTCACTCTGAGGAATAACTTGAAGATGACATGTTATTAAGCCATAATAAAGAGCCTGGGATATGTGTTTGTGTGAGGGGCCAAGGTGCGGAGGTGAATGTGTGTGTGGGGGGGGCTAGGGTGCGGAGGTGGATGTGTGTGTGGGGGGGGGGGGCTAGGGTGCGGAGGTGGATGTGTGTGTGGGGGGGTTGATACACTTTTCATCCTAAGATCTTGCTCCTCTCTCCATTCACATGGAAACAAAAAGGAGGGGGGGGGGGGGGGGAGACACTCATGTGTCTGCAGTAACAATCCCCCTTCCTCATCCTCCTCTCTCCTCTCTCTCGGTTATTAAACATGAAAGTTGGTAAGTAATTAGCCGTGTTTGTAGTTGATTTATGATGCCGGATAAGGAGGTGCCCAGCTCGTCAGAAACACTTTGCAGCTGTCTTCTGGTTGGCGCGTCAAACACATAGCAGGTTTGGCAGGGACACCTCTGGGGGGAAACCGAAGCTTTCAAGAATTTAGTCCTTGACCCTCCATGTTCTTTCTTTCCTTCTTTCTCTGGTTTTAACAAGCTCTCAGCCTCTCTCTTTCTGTCTCTCAGTCTATTTCTGTCTCTCTTTCACCCTGTCTATCTAAGTCTGCTGGTCTCTCTCTCTCTGTCTCTGTTTCTCTGTCTCTCTCTCTCTCTCAACCCTTTTCATTCACACTACAGTCAGTATTAATCTTCTTGCATCACCGTTTTTGTGCAGTCGTGATTCAGCATGGTAACTAGCACATATGACTCGTTAAGAGCGAGAGAAGATGAGGAAAGTTGTGATAATTGAAAAGTACCACTTGTTTAAAATTCCACGTCAAAGACACAATGGAGCCTTGAGGAGCTTTGGAAACAACATCCACAACAGAAGAATCGCTTATTTCTCTGCTCTGTTGGCACCAGGGAATCATTTACCAGGGGGAGGTGTGCGCTTTGGAAAGTGGAGCACAAGCTTTAGTTTCAAACATCCTATTTTACACGCTGCATAATGGTATTAAAGTTAACTTCGAGCAGTACATGAATCTCATTAGGAAAATCAATGGGGTCTGTCATATGCTTTCAACATAGTTCAAAATCATTAAAAGATCGTTTAAAAGTAGGGCACACTCCTATGTATTTTGTGCGTAAGTAGTGTAACTGATATGACAAATTGTGATAAATACCATTGTGTTTGTTCACAGACACACTACAATGATTACTGTTAATAATCTTATTAACACAAAAGTTACAACACAATTGGATGTTGTTTGCAAAAGATTCTATTTCCCCCAAAATCTTGTTTGCATAGATTATTTAATAATTGTTATCTTGATACTTATGGTCACCTCCATTTTCCCCACAGTTACAGTCTGACCTAGAAAAATTCAGAAGACAGAAACAGGTCAAACTGTTTTCACATTCGCACAATTTAAATACACAGTTTTGTCATTCTCAGTGGCGGTGAACAGCAGAGAACTAACTGTCTGAGTGAAAATAATCTAATTCAGTGTCTGCAGGAACAATTAGACTTTTGAATGGAGTTGAAATGGCGGAACTGTTTACTCTGTAGAATGTTATTTACACATTATTGCTGCTTTAATGTATTTGATATGAATACACCCACATACATTTCTCATTACTTTTTGTGTTGCTTTTCAAAGTTCCAAATGGTTAAATGTTAAAGGAGATGGAACAAATACAATCTTGCTCCATATGCTTTGAAAAAGAAAAAGGACTGGCAATTTTTTTTATGAACAGCTGGCATCTTAAAAAATAATGTTTTGCATCAAGGCTTTGGGACATTTTGGCTGTGCCTAATTGAGTTATTATGATGAAAAAGGAGCTCTTAGTAATGCACTTAGTGAACTTTCTAAACCAATGGCCACAAATAAAGCCAACAGACAAATTAGCATTTGCAAAAAGATTCAGCTTTTTGCCAGGCCATCTTTGTAAATAAGAATTTTGTTCTTAATGATTCTGCCTGGTTAAATAACATTTTTGTTAAAAAAAAGTTGTTGGCCTTCGTTGTTGTGTCATTACAGAAGACAAAGCTCCTTCTAGACATGGACTGATGTGTCGTGCAAGATACTGAAAAGCTAATTTAGAGACACTACATTAGTACAAAGTTGATTTAACTAAGGCTGCATTGTCCTGTGACCTTCTCCTAACAGTCCCATCACACCCGCTCCAGCTATTCTCAGCCTCAGCCGGCGCTCTGTACTGCAGCAACTGTCGTGAAGCTCCTCTGATAGTTTTCACGCCCCCGTCGGTGCGTTCGGCCTGGACCGTGTGAACTCTGACACGGAGAGAGACACGGAAGTGTCAGGAGGAGGTGTCAGGAGTACCGTGAAGCGCCAATAATACATTAGCCAATGATACGTTAGCCAGTGATACGTTAGCCAATGATACGTTAGCCAATGATACGTTAGCCAGTGATACGTTAGCCAATAATACATTAGCCAGTGATACGTTAGCCAATGATACGTTAGCCAGTGATACGTTAGCCAATGATACGTTAGCCAGTGATACGTTAGCCAGTGATACGTTAGCCAATGATACGTTAGCCAATGATACGTTAGCCAGTGATACGTTAGCCAATAATACATTAGCCAGTGATGCGTTAGGCAATGATACGTTAGCCAATGATACATTAGAAATGCATATTTGTTAACATATTTTGTCGGCTACGAAGCATCTTCTTGGTGAAATACTGAAATGTATGTTTTCTCAAATGTAATCAACTTGGTAATTGTCAACTGAAAATGTGTAACACTGACTGAAGTAAAATAGTACAATGAGAACCAGTGTCCACTAGAAAGGGGTGTTTATTTCCATTTAGTGCCAGTGATAAGCAAAACGTAAAACAAAAAGTGGCACAGTGGCAAAAAGAATACGATTATTAGAATAAAATACTGAGGACAAAGTCTATTTCTTATTTCACCTTCAGAGACTTCCTCCCACATAACATAAGTGGGAGGGGTTTAAAAATAACTCCAATCAAATAACAAATAACTTATAAGCCAATTAACAAGAGACGCCCACAACAAACTATCAAGATAAAATGCTGGTAGAATAGTTAATTATTGCAAGATTACATTTACATTTAGCAGACACTCTTATCCAGAGCGACTTACACTAAGTACAGGGACAATCTTCCCGAGGCAAGTAGGGTGAAGTGCCTTGCCCAAGGACACAACGTAATTTGGCACAGCCGGGAATCGAACCAGCAACCTTCTGATTACCAGCCAGATTCCCTAACCGCTCAGCCACCCGACTCCAGATTATTTTGGGTTAGTAATTATCAGTAACAGACTAAACTTGACCTACACTCATACAAATGCTAAAGGTCATTTTACGTGAGCATGATCTATTTTCCTTGCAGTGGTGTTACTACCCGCCATATTTCACTGTGGGAAAACTCTTCTCCTAAACTTCTTGAGTGAACCTGTTAGCCATTTCCACCCCAATGATTTCACCATCACTCCCATGTCAACGTGAGCCCTCCCATACACTTATGACAGACATAAGTGTGCAAATGGTACTCCATACATTTCCCCTGCATGATAGTCTGATTGCCTCTCATCAGAAACCAGCCAACAGGCAATGACATCCATCAAGGTTGGCACGGGACTGTCAATCACATCCTGACATCCTGACACTGCCAAATTAGAGGGCAAGGAGCTAAGAGTCACAAACGACAACTTTTTATAACAACCCTCAACACATACAGACTATGAAGAATAAGAAAAAAGGGGTTGATGGACTCCTTGACTGACGGGAATGTGATTGACGAGCGTTGTCACGACGTCAATGTTGTTTCTCGTGATTCAACGTATCAGAGAGACGGAGAGGGCAGTTTGTCTCTCGTCGAGATGGTAGCGGAACTGGAAGGCCTCTGCCTACACACCGCACACACTCAAACCCTAAAATATTGAATACTTACATCTTATCTCGCTATGCGCAGTATTCACCTGTTTTCCACTAGATTTTGACAGTCCAGGTAATATGGACTCGTAACCTATTCATATGTTCATTATGTATTTTAATGGCTTGAACCGATCCATTTGGCTCACTACAATGTCCTTTGAACGCTGTGTTTCTTCTCATTCATGCATACATTGTATAATCCTTTTAGCAACCAGCAGCCAAGGATTAAGTGCACAGTGTTGAATAATTCACGGTGTCCAGATTAATTGAAGTGGGGCCATAGCCTTGTAGTGCACTAAATCAAGCTGAAACTGGGATTGATTAGGCACATATATTAGTTGGACGACAACAGGGCCTCAGTGATTACAGCCTCCCTTCGCCCTTATCCTGAACTTTGACTACAGAAGAACAAATAGGGGCAAGGTGTGTGAGAGGACAGACGATTATACTTCATCTTCAAATCAGTCTTGTTATGTTATTTAACAAACGTATTTTCTGGTTTTCGTTCAGATAAGAGAAGAAACAGGGAACTTTTAAAATAATCTCCTGAGGTGGTTTCCTGTCATTTGCCAATCCTCGCTGAGAAAGGTGAAGTGTGTTCCGCATCAGTAACCGTTCAAGTAGATTTCTCCATGTTCATGACACCAGTGAGTGTGAAGATCTAAAATTATATATAGAGTTGAATAATAACTACCAAATACCATGGCAACAGCTCCCTCGCATTCCCTTTCTGAATCAAGAATGCTATAATGCACTTGATGATCACTGATTTAAGGAAAGCTCTACGGTACATCTAAATGTGGTAGGATTAAAGAATAACTAGAATTAACTTGTGAAAAAAAAGTTATGGTTGAATGTATGAATATATAAAGAGTGGTCAATAATGGTAGGTGAGCACCAAGAAACCTTCTTGAGAAAAACCAGCCGGATAAATGCCACTTGGGAGGAAAACATTTACGTCCTCACAGCAAGGCTAGACGGCCCAAACATGGCTCACGTCTACTTTCTTTTCATTAGTGCTATACTCACATAAATGTCAAAGAAGATAACCTGCCATCTTTCCAGTCTGCTGGCATTAACACAAATACGTACACACACACACACACTCCCTCCCTCTCTGTGCAAAGGCCCACATATTGGTTTTCAGAAGTGATTCCATCTCTTCATATTTGCAGCTTTTGTTGCTGTCGCTTGTCCATCCATGCAGTTTGGTAATAACTCTTACAGTATCAACACAGTCCTCGCCTCCATTATTGTTAGTTCAGGAAACAAGATCAACATTCCAACGATAATGTGCTATCCACATTAAAGTTTCATTAACGATGTAATTAAACATTACAACAAATCTATGAATAGCACCATCTGTTTCTTCCATCCAGTTCTTAAGTCAAACGGTCTTTTGAGAGTGATCGTAGCGGACATTTCACATTTAAGTTTGCGGTAGATAATAGTTTAGGGTAAATATTGTCGGTCAGTCCTGGAATCCGCACGGTATTGAGGTATTTAAACCTGTCTGACTGTGAAAATTGGCACTGCTAGCGACGTACGGGGGGGGGGGGGGGCAACATCTGGGCTGTGGACGATCACGTTGCCCGTTGGATGATCACACAGACGGGAGGACGGGACACAAGCAGCACATGACACACAACGGAGCGTTTGGTGGAAAGTAAACCAAGGTTTTCAATAATAACATTCAACACGCGCACGTTCTACCACCATAGGCTGTCACACAGCGCAACAAACTATTTAAAAAAAAAATTCTCTGGACGACAGCCAAACCAGAAGAGTCGGTTGGAGCTTAGCGAATAGACTCTAGGTGAGTTATCTCTGTTGAATCTGATCAAACGTCACTATTGCAAAAAGATTAATGCCCCTAGCAGAATAGTACAGCAGCAAACATTGTTACATCAGACCTCCAGGAGTAATTATAAGCTGCTTCAACACAGCAGAATTCTCTGACAAAGCCATGTACTTATTCAGATTCAAACTGTTGCTTGCGTGGGCGATTATTATATGAAACAAGTGGTGTAGGTGTGCATTGGATGGGGGGTGGGGGGGATGGGTAGGCACCAACACAGTTTAGCAAGATAAATGATGTCATCCCTTTGACAACTCTGTTATGTATGTATATGTTTATGAGGTCTAGGCTATGACAGCCAACATGTTGCTTAATCAAACGCATGATTGATAATGTATCATTTAGGAAGACTAAAGATAACAGAAAATAGCAAAGAAACAAAAACAAACAAACTGTAGTTTTTTTTTAAGATGCGGGTGCAGGAGCAATGTTTGACTATTTGTCATGTTTGTGCAACTGTTAACGGAATTGGAGCATGTTCTGAAGAGCAAATTCATGCTAGAGTTTTAACAGGGTAGCATCTTACCTTTTGCAGAATGATGTTTCCAGATAATGTTGGGTTCTGGACGACCAACTGCCAAGCACATCAGGGTAACATCGCTGCCTTCATTAACCGTGACGTCTGTTGATATGTTTGTGATCTTAGCAGGTACTAAAGAAAGAGAACACAAAATAACATACATTAGTACAGAAAAACGATACGTACAGGGTTCCAGTATTTTTGTAGACAAACAAACAAGGTTCCCTTCCCCTTAAAAGTAACGGTACTTCTAATAGCAATGCACATTCAATTCACTTGTTAGGCAGTATATTTACGTATACATGCTGTATAATTGGGTCTTCCACGCTTACAAATCAAATAATACATCTAGTATCTAGTAATGAATTCATATTCATCTCATGCAATATCGGGGTAATATCTCAATTTGACATGATCAAGAAAGATTAAACTTCATGATTAAAAGCTCAAACACATTTTGATGTTGTTGTGTCCTATGTCGTGTACACAAAGCAACTGAAGTCGTAAGTTATTGTATAAGTTATTGTTGTCAATAATGATACTTTACTACACATCATGATCATTACGATAGATGAGGAATATAGGCAAGCTCTGCAGATTACACAATGAGTGATTCGCAGCTCTGCATCCCATTGACCTTTGAATCTACTGCTCTAATTAGCATGCATTGCTAATGTCACATTTTGGTAATTTGGGGCATAATGTTCAACCTACTTTTAAATGCCACTGAAGAACTTTCTCCTACCCTCTCATGATGTGCATATACTCAGACATAGTGTTGCTAGACAAGGTTTTTTGTGCTTCTTGTACTATCTGCTTATTCAATGGGCTTCTACTATACTGCCCAACTAAAGTCCTAACTAGGGCATAAGCAGTTGGGGTTAGGGATTCTGGCACCACTGATTGCCCCAAACTCGGCAAACCACATTTTTGTAACCTGATTATATAAAGAATAAGAAACTCGGACCCCATCTGACCTTTGGCAACCAAGTTTTCTGCCGTACATCTAAGGCAGGGAGAACAGACAGACTAACTGGCTCTGAATAGCGGGCAGCGAGGGCTGGATTAGCAGGAGGCCCCGGGTGCACATCCTTGTTCTGGGGCTTCCCACAGTGATAAATGAAGCAGCGTCTGTTTGGTACACAGGTGACAGTCCTCTTGCTTGATAATGTTGGTTGCTAGGCGATTGAAACATGGGCCCCTGTACTGGCGAGAATATGTTTCTCTTTTCATGTGAGCGCTGCGTGTGATTAATTGGGGAAAAAGTATTGAGGTGCTGTAAGTAAAGGGCAAAAACAGTAACCTATATGGATGTTTTCCGGTAAAGCTTTCTCTCTGTGTGGTGTAGAGGTATGTCTGTCTAACAGGCCTTAAGTTCCTTTATTGTCAAGGAATGACGAGGATAACCAACTATCCAATTACTCACTGGGCACTCAAGAGATTTTGATCTCTACCCACAGCTCTGCCTCTCTCCCTGGGGTTACAAATGGCTGCTCTTAATTGAAAGCTAATGTAAAACATGTTTTTTTACATAAGCTATGTTTTTTTTCGCAAAACAACTGGCTTCCATCTATTAACAAGGTGCAGGGTATGACAGTAAATTATACTCAAATCAAGGTGCAAGTTGTCACCCTCATCTTCCACATGAGCTGTAAACAGACCCATTTTTGTGTTTCCTCTGGCTTGGTGAGATAAAAACACAACAATGTTCTCAACCAAAATGTTTTAACGGCATTTAACAACGATCAAATTGGTGACATTTACTTTAATATATTAATTTAGCTGTTAGTTGGGGATATCATAAAGGCCCATGCTACTCAAAATGTAATTAAATAATATTTCAGACCCCAACATAACAGAAGTTACTAGTTGGTTTACATATTGACAGCAAATGCTAATTTGGTTAAAATTGCAGTTCTGGGTTTGCTGTACTGTTGTGGTAGTTGCAAGTTAGCTAGTATTAGCAAAATATCTTTTGGGGGATTATGAGAACTACGGGACATCATTGAGTGGAAAAAAACGGTGTTTCTGTCCATTTTGATCCATTGACATGCAGCCACATCAAAGGCATTGTTCCAGTCAATGTTCTCCAAATCTATTATTGATGTTCAAACTTCTCTCATTACTAATTTAAAAGCTGAACTAAAACATCAAAAGGATCACTCGTCAGTGAGCCTTTCGAACCCCCACCTCATTCTGAAAACATCACAGCACCACCTCGAGGTCTCAACCAACATGGAGCTCGTTGTGAATTCCATGGAGCACCTGAACCACATTCATGGAGCTATTGCATCTCTAAACACTGACCCTATGAGGAGGGATACAACACAGGGTCTTAAAGGGAAATAGGAAGAAAGAAAAAATGGATCCAAGCCCACGACCTGCTGGCTGCTACGAGGTAACAGGGGGATGCGCCTCCCTTTAAACTGCCAGGATACTCAGTTCAAAGACGACATTTCCCAGGGGCGTACACCCGAAGCTTCCCTGTGTTCTAGGGTGCTATCCAGATGACAATACCTCTATTGAAGTGAAACTTTACTGTTAACTTTGTGTTATAGTGTCATAATGGCATAGTGTGGTAAAACACAAACGTGCCTGATTGACTAATTTTGTTTTTGAAATATGGTGGTTTTGGAATTCAATTAGGTTGTGGAAGAAGCCACTGATGAAGAGGCTAATTTGGGAGGAAGAGGCTCTCATGCGTCGCAACTACTCCCAACACACACACAATCTCCTCCAGACACACACACAACCTCCTCCAGACACACACACAACCTCCTCCAGACACACACACAACCTCCTCCAGACACACACACAACCTCCTCCAGACACACACACAACCTCCTCCAGACACACACACACACAACCTCCTCCAGACACACACACACACAACCTCCTCCAGACACACACACCACCTTCTACCAAAACACACACACACACTATTTTGAGAAAATGTATTTGGTATGAAAAGCAGATACTTGGCTGAACATGTTAGCAAGCGTCAGCGATAAGACGTTCGCTTGAGCAGCGCTCACTCAGAAAGTTGCCAGTTATTATCAAGTTCCAAAACACATCAGCCAAGATCCGATTAGGGACTCATAAGGCCTTTTCTCAAATATTATCACGTTGAAAGGGGGAGAAAATTGCAACGGGAGCTAAAGAACTGCTTATTACATTTGTGACTGCAGTGTAGCCTGTGTGACTAACCCATCTAACTGTAAACTCTCATCGAGTTGCAAAAAGTACGAAGAATCGTTGAAGATGGATTACGTATATTCCAAGAATAGTTATGTCAATTTAAGTCCACACAAGATGTGACCTTTGGCCTTTCCAAAAACAACATTTTACCACAAGCTTGTCTGAATGTCGTACGACTTTTCACAAGCCCACGGGAGATGAACCATACCTCTAAACATTCGCACAATATTAAAATCTCACATGGCCGATAGATTCGTTTTGTGGCCTTTATCGTAATTGCTTAGCTGTTACCTCCAGGGGGTTATGAAGCTAAGTTGTTTGTGTTGTAACATGCTGAGTGAACATGGTCGTGTATTTGTATGGCAATTGCCACTTTCTCTCCCCTATAATACCATTATTAATGGGGCTGTGTTCATGGCAGGG
This sequence comes from Hypomesus transpacificus, assembly GCF_021917145.1. Classification (NCBI taxonomy): domain Eukaryota; kingdom Metazoa; phylum Chordata; class Actinopteri; order Osmeriformes; family Osmeridae; genus Hypomesus; species Hypomesus transpacificus. The sequence continues at coordinate 1,516,379 of NC_061079.1, forward strand.
GAATAAGATGTGGTTTCACTGCTTTTGTTTTAGTGGGTCATTTGACCCGCTCACAACATATTACAGGTGGAGGGGAAAGTGCTAAAAGTTATCACCATTGTATTAGAGAACTGCATTTTCCGACCGCAGTGAGTGGTGAGTTCGGTCTGTACTGGTAATAAAACTGGATGGACATGTTGGAGAATACATCAAGTTTTAACATGTAGGTTCAAACACAAACCAGAACAATGGGTTTTGGACCATCTGTACAACATCAGGAAGAGCAGAGTGACATGAGACATGTTTTCATATATAACATGTCATTAGTTGAATTGGAGAAGCAGGCTAGAAGAATTAGGTCACATCCCCTCAGAGCCCAGCAGGTATGAAATTGTTTCCCGAACAGTCGAGACAGGAAAATAAGTCCCTCTCTAATGTGTTATAGAAGCAAAGCTTATGGGGGTCTACTCACCAATTTCTATTCTCATAATGTTTCCTGAATATTTCAAATGCCTCATTACTTGCTTTGAGAGAAGGAGAAGAGATTTCTCCTTCACCCAATAATGACTCGCGAAGCTTATTAGACCAATGTGAATTGAATGAGAGGCCAAATCCTCATTTTTTTTCTTCCCCTCATGGTGAAGAGGGCTCGGGCCTCTAATCTAAAAGCACAGTCACATCAGCGCACTTGAAGAAACCAAAGAGGATAATCCAGTGTTTGGAGTGGTTCATAATTGAATTGAATCACTCTTGCCCTCCGACTCATCACATTGTTTGTGACATTTCGCTTAGGAGAAAGCCATACGTTTCAGAGAGGGCGTCGGAAAGGCAGCCAGAATCGACGGTTTCCCCACGAGACGTAACGCCGCCCTGGTGTGTTGCGGTCGAGTCGGACACCTTCTCTCGCTGATGTTTTCTTTTTCCGATTAGTCTGATTGTCATTTCGATTCCATGACTTTGTCCACACAGGGATTATGTGCTTTTCTGCGTGTTTTATGTAATTCTTGGACACCTGTGTGGTGTTCCAGGTCTAAACGGCTGGTTGAGAGGGGGTTTGTGTTTATTTACATTTAGTAATTTAGCAGACGCTCTTATCCAGAGCGACTTACAGTAAGTACAGGGACATTCCCCCCGAGGCAAGTAGGGTGAATTGCCTTTCCCAAGGACACAACGTAATTTGGCACGGCCTGGAATCGATCTGGCAACCTTCAGATTATTAGTCTCATTTCCTAACCGCTCAGCCATCTGACTCCCTCTTTATAATTGAGTTCAGGCACCCTTTCATCAGATGGACTCTCTACCTCTCACAGATCCCCACACGCATGTGATGAATAGCACAATATGTTTCATCTGAGTTTGTTATAGTCCAAATAATCCATACATTCATTTTATGTAGGTTTTATGTATTCCTCAAAAGTAGTTGTATGAGCTCAGGTTAATGAGGCCTGCAGGCCATAAACATCAAAATAGAAGTTCAAAACGTATAATTTGCACAAGACCTTAAGTCGGCAAAAATATCAAACACAGCATTAGATGACAACATCTATGAAAACTATCTATATTTATTTATTTACAGTCAGCTATAAGGGGGCGGGGTCCTTTTGGACAGGGAGGGAGCCCGGAATTAATTAACATGAAAGTGCCACAACAGGAGGGTTAATATGGGTAGCATCAGGCCATGCTGGGCTTCCTGCGGTCCAGGCCAAGCCTGTTCGCTGACGACATCAACACCCGAGACGACTAACAGATTAGTGAAGTCCCCTTTCACCTGATGTACCATGCTGTGCTTGCAGGCCGTGGTTTTCTAACGCTAAATGAAATACAGGAGCATAAATTGTGTCACTTAAGACACAAACTAATGTGTGAGCAATGTAAAGTTGTAGTGTCTGTTTTAAGAGCTGAAGGCTGTTTATCAATAAACTAAGGCTAAGGGTACAAACTGTCAACTAAACTACTATAACACACAACATTTCTGAAAAAGAATACAATGAAATAAAAGAGGAGTTTCTGAAAAATCCTCTCGCCATGTTAAAATATAAAGTGTGGAAAATCGAAAAATCTCGAGAGAAAAAAATACTGTGGATAATCATGAAAAATATCTATAACACACATTTCAAACGTATGTCAAATTAACTCGCTTGCGATCGCTAACCCAATCATATTATCCCGGTTAAGACAGACCCCTTTTGCTGATATATCCTTTAAAAAAACTCAAAAATCAGTTTGTGACCTATTTTCAAGGAACAAAAAATCTTCCAATTCAATTTACAGATAGACCCACATATTTTGGTGCAATCATCAGATGTGTGACCCTGTTTTGAACCATTCCCATGTGCAACACTCCCCTCTCGTCCAATTGGATCTTGGTGAACATATGGTCAGGCAGCCAAACTTCTGGCACCCCAGGATGCCCAGGCCGCAAACTCCATCCCCCTTCCTTCTCTCCTCTCACATCTGAGTAACTGTCTGCAATGGTGTGATAGCAGTGTTTCCCCCTGATATCTCGCAGGGTTATTCATAGCCAAACCACACCAGGACAGCCTTTGCTTGCAATCTCACAACAACACAAGAAGTCTAATTTTCTATTAACTCGAAGCTTGGATTGAAAATCAACACCCAACAGCCAAATTGGCTGCCCGTGTCAGTACAATACATGTTCGTATGAATACTGAGGGGTAGGAAAGTTGGAATCTAACCAGTTTACACAGCATGGGCTTGTAATTGCACAATAAATGAAATAAATCAAATTAGGAATATGTGTTGATCTAAAAACCATGGCATTATAACCAATTACCATCATTTAATTTTAATAATCCCTATTAATTATCCATAACAAATGTAACAATATTTCAAGGGATAATTGAAGATGTAGCAGGAGATTTCTTTCCATAGCAGAATTTGCACATTATCTGCTCTGTCACTTGCTATTGGTCTCTCCCTCCTCTGAATTGATATGTGGAATCCTATCCCAACGGTTCTGAAAAAATGAGCATTTTAGCATCCAAGTCGCAACAAGAAGTTGGGCCAACAACTTCTGCTCAACAATCCCTGAAAATTATTATTTCAGGCCAAACATTGCCACAGGGCCCAAGAGTTGCCAAGCTGGTTGATACAATAGCATATCAATAGGAAATTTTAAAGACTACAAACGTTACGTTTGAGTGCTTTCCTATGCTTGTCTATGCTCTGGACATACAGGATTCTCAGACCATTCATCGTGTGGGATGCAGAACACATATAACTTCCTAGCGATGGTCAAACTGACACACTGAATTCAATAACAAACAGGCGACCACATCCCAGTCTTAACAGCCGAATGTAGAAAATCCTTCCAACTTCAGCAGGCAACCTTCCTGAGGAACAGACAGCTCTTGGTACGGTATCTTGAACTGCAGTTGTTTCAAGTCAAGACTCAGTAGTGACACCACAGCAGCAGGTGCCCAGGATTCCTGTGGGGATATGTGGACAAGGTCACCGGGCTGATTGATGCTTGCCTCTGGAGTCCTTCTCTGTGTGCAAGTTAACATGGATCTCCATTTCAGTAGCAGTCCAGAGGTGAATGGCTGGAGGGTGCGGAAGGGTCCCACAGACCCCCACAGACTTCCTGATCTTTGTTGCAATAAAGGAAGGTTCCATTGGCAGGGTACTGAATCCATTCTCTAACAACCTCAGGGCAATTTCGAGGAACTGAAATGCGTGCCACATCCAATTCGAAGTAGAGTGCAGTCCAGCCAGATACATATCTAGTCAACTAAGAGAGATGCAACTTCAGTGTGGGAGATAATGGCTTCCTGCTTGGAAAAGGACATTCTGAACTATAACTAGGCTACCTACTTACTTGAGAAGTATACAGCTATATCATATGCATCTAAAGCATTCACAGCACTCATGAAGATAAGAATGGTTATTATGTGTCATGAAAGGCACATACAGGACAGAATTACCATGGATGTATTTTTCATTGCTTTGCATAATGCCATTCCTCGAAACAGAATATAATAGTTTCCTATCAATTTAACAACATCAGATGCGAAGATTGTGATCAATCCTTGTTAGTTGCAGTTTTTGAGAAACAATTAGCATTCAGGTTGAAGAAGACTTGATAGCATTTACTAGCATGCCTTCCATTCTGAACAAGACAGTTGATTTGACAGTTCTGCATACAATCATGTAATCAGCAAAATGTTTTCAATAATTTTGAAAAGCAACACAGTGGAATGAAACCTGAACATGATTTTGGTTGCATTGTGCATTATAATTGGACAATTGTTAATGGCATAAATACATCCCAGAGAAAGGTATTTATAATTTTGTAAATATGAAATATTCTTTATCTTATTGTAAATAAGTGTAAAGGAAACCTTGCCTCTATGTCTTGCCTTGGTATAAATACACATTTCAGCGTCCTGTCTGGTTCTCCTACAAAGTCAACTTAATTCTTTGTCCTCTACATAATAACCTCAATAGTCAATATTTCAAATGTATCAATTTTTTCATGCACACTGGTTTCCGCATTGATATGCATAGCGGTTGGAGTCATCCACAACTAAAATAGACCCAAGAGTTATCAAATGACATCTCAGGTTCTCCAGGACGAAGCGGACGAGATAGCCGGTGAGAACACAATTCACAGGAATTCACCAAAGAAATGTCTTGACATACTTTCTTTCGACTCAGTCTGGTGTACTGTACGTACACATTATTTGATACAAAACAACATGTTGTATTATTGCTGCTCCTAACCAATTCCATCAGGAAGGCAAAAAAAAGAAGCAAAAAAAGAAAACTGTGCCATCATGAACAAGTAACAAAAATACCCCAAAACCTTTCATATCAAAGGATTTCATGGCCAAACATAGGATGAAATATTTAAACCGGCACTGCTTGAGTGCTAGGGATCCTGTTGATGTGAAATCATGAGTCATATATCGGGTGAGTTTCTTAGACAGTCAGGAGGACTGCTTCTACAGCTTAGACAATCAGGAGAACTGCTTCTATGGGCTCCAGCGTACCTGGCAAGTGCTATCACGTCTATGACCTAAGTTTACTTAGTATTTTGTGGGGATGGATACAGGCTTAGTGAGAAGAGTATTTGACTACAGATGAAGAGATCGAAGGTTCAAATTGCCACTATGTATGTCTATTTGTATATAAAATGTGTATATTATTTTATAGAATATGAAAAAAGACAGTTAGGTACGTAATGTGTTATGTACACGTGTTTTTCTTCTGTATTTATGGCAGACACTATTTGGTCGTCCGATGAAGAGCTGGGATATGTTTAATACGTTTATTCACAACAGTTCTATAAAAGAATCATTAAGCTGCAGATATCCCTATTGATAGTGTTTGTAAATAACTTAAAACATTCATTTGTCTTGCGCTCATAGAGTTTTAATTTGATTGTTACCTAAGCTCAAACTAATTAGTGTACCTTATCTTGTAAGAATAACTAACTAGGCCGTGTTTGTATTATGCAGTATTTGTTCACTGTAATTAGTGTCAGGACTTCGAAACAATAAGGTTAATGAACAGCTGATAAACTTGTTCTATTGTCAAGTGCTTCCTTTTACCTCAAACCATAGAAATCCTTTCATAAAATCAACAGTTATTTACAATCCAAAAGGGTGGTCTTTCTCCCCAAAGATTTGTTAACCTCCCCTCCCAACCTCAGTGTCAGAGGCTTTGTAAAGGCACAATAAAACTCAGAAAATTACTCAGAATTACTGAACTTAGCTCAATTTCTAATTATATCTCAACTGAGTGTTCACAAGGGTCGGACCCCAAAATACATCTATAGGGCAATGGTGTTAATTGTTTTTGGAAACTTAGCATGAAAGAAAATTGATTCCACTGTAAATGATAACAAGTTCTGGTATCGACAGCTGATTTAGCAAGCTCTTTCACTTACAATGATCCAAGGTATTTTGCAGAGCGCTCTGTCCTGAATCAATATCTATCAACCATCTGAAATTAAACCAAGATTAAATCCTAATTTCATCACCGCGAGTCACGTTCGGCAAGTTTCATTTAATTACAACATTCCGATGTGGGAAAGTAAACGAGTTTGCTCATGTCTCTGTCAGCTGAACCGAGACTCAGAGACTGTCTGGGTTCAAACAACACAATCGCAGAAATCCAGTCTGTAAACGCAACAAATCTAGTCCCTTAACGAGCCAAATATACAATTCAAGACCCCAAAAGCCTTTATCTGAAACCTTCTAAACGCAAAACTACAAAGTAATCTTACCTTGGACGATCAGGTGAACTTTGGAGGATTTGGGTTTCTTGTTGGTGAGAACCGAGCAGGCATAAGGGCCCTCGTCGTGAACGTTCACGTTCATGATCTGGATGCTGTACTCGGTGACAGCCGTGTTCTCCATCAGCACCACCCGAGGGTCCAGAGACCACTTCTCTCTCCCGGCAAACAGAATCGTAGTGCGGTTCAGCCAAGCCACACGCGATACCTTGCTGTCGACAGTACATCTGTGGGTGGGGGGGGGAAAGACAACAAGGAAAATGTTAAGACACTGATTTCATTATCTGCATTTCCACATCCATGACATAACTGTTCATTCGATTTAAGATCTGAGTGATCAAGCCTTGTTTTTACAGATAAAGTTTCAGACAGAAACGCAAGTAACTCTTGAGAAACCGTAAAATATTTTATTTCGTAAATAAGTTATTTCTTGTGAGTCTCTGAGTGGTACCATGCTGCTTGAAATTGCAGCAGGTGCCTTCAAGCCATCTTTGTCAGCAACAGGGTCGCATGTTGTTCTTTTCTACTGCTATGTGGCAAATGCAGTAGTCAGACCCAATGTGAGTTTGACAGAACATTTCTCGTTTGATGATAGCAAATGGTTTGACACAGCACAATAGGCAGATCAAAGTATGGGTTTAAACGTATATACTGTCGTTCCTTGCTTTGTACAGGATATAGCAGTGTGCATGTAAAAAAAGAAAGAAAAGAAATACTTTTTCTTTTCTGAATTTATGGAATTTTGCTCACTTCACAGTTCATGGTAATTATGTCTTTGTATAGATCTGATGGGGAAAGAAAGGGAGAGGGGGGGAGTGGTGGAAGAGAGTAGGGGGGGTGTCAATATGTTCTTATAACATATTTTATGGTTTATCATAAATCTGTGTCTGTTTATAGAAACGTCTCAAGGCATCATTTCATACAATCTGCATACAGTTTGTGGACCACACAAACACGGTCGTTTTGTGAATGGACAGACACTATCACAGAACACTGCTTTAAATGTCAGCACCTGTGACAATTGCCAACTACAATTGGACGCCCACATTTGCATATCCTTCCTATTATCCTGTGGCAAGGCCATTTGGCAATCCTGTTCCACAATTTAAAAAATACAAATAAATAAGACCCAGCCTATTCTGTGTTCCTCTGTTGGCAAGGAGCCAGGTAACAAACATGTAATTTATATTCAGGCCAGAATATTCGATGCTAACCTCCATCCTAACCTTTAATCCAATGGACTTCACTGAAGGAATATTATGAAACTCATAATAAGCCTTCCATTGGCTCTGCATACCAAGCAGAGGCCCACATGAGAGAGCCAGTAGCTCAAATATAGTCGAACAGTGCTCTCTGTCAGATAATGCCACTGGAACTAAGAAGACTAGAGAAACGTGTGACATGGCACGCTCCTTGGACACTGCTGTAATTCTCAGGTTTATCGTGGATTATTTTATTTTTAGACAATGTTTTTATCTCGAAAGTCAAAATAAAAAACTTGAAACACAACTGGGATTCAAATATACTTTTTGTACAGTCCTTTTTACAAGCAATGTCACAAAGTACTTCACATACGCCCATAGAACTGAAATCAATGCTTGGTGACCTATGTAAACTTTGTAATCCGTTATTATACTAGTTGAGGGGATGCTGATACATTGAGAAGTTAAGATACCACAAAAGATGATATCTACTTACAGCCTGTACACCTCTTTGAACTATCATTTATTTGAAAACCGTAGTAGTCAGCCAACATTAGAACTGATCTAAGTAACAAAACATTACAAACTGCCATGAAATATTTGCTCTTTCATAGTCAAAGCAAATAATCATCTAAATCCTTGAAGCTGTGCAAATCATTTACATGCTTTCTTGCATTTGTGCTAAATCTAAATTGCCTCATCAGAAATTCCTCTGTGTCACTTGGGAGCTTGTAGGTGAGAGTGTTATGAATATTACTATTCTCTGAAAATGAGGCCAAAATCATGTTACAGTACTAATAATTCAAATGAATTATTCATTGAGTATTCCTCTATTCACAACTAAGGTCAAAGGTATTGAATGTGTATACACATTCCCTGAATGTTACTGTGTTATATCAGATAATGATAGCAAGCACATGAAAACCAATGACCATCTGTGTCGAGGATCATATGTGGTAGCTACAGGTAGCTCTGAGCAAACTGTTAATTTGACATAGTTCACCTCGTTCAATCAGGATGAAAAATTATAAATAAACATTCAACGCTTTTAACAGGTTTGTGTCAAAACAAGCGGAAACAAACAAAAGCATGGACGTGTCGAGTATTTTAAATCGGGTGTGATGGACAATAAAACGAACCATCCACATTGTGATGTAATGCTGCAGCAACTCTGATTATAAGCTTGTTTTATTCAGTACAGGTCAGGTATGATGCACAGTAGAAGTTCCCTGTCAGGACAGGGTGATGGTGCTCTAGGAACACAGGCAAGGCATCCATAACCCTGAGTCCAAACAAAATGATTACACTGTACTTATCCAATGAAATGGTGAGGGTCAAAGTTTGTGACTGATCAGTCAGTGTGATATTGTAACTCAGAGCAAGTATTCTGTTGTCACGACTTGACGAATCTGTCCAACACTAGAGGAGTAATTGTAAACTATTTTTCACCCCTGAGCATCCCCATGTTGAAACACGCAACATTACGCCAAAATATATGGGTTAACGATACAGTCAAATCTAAATACTGTAAGTATTATCACACAAACGCGATTTCATCTGAACTTCACACGCGTCGTTTTTCTAATGACATGCAACCGTGTCGGTTTGGGAAATGGTTTTCCTTCATTGTCCAGGCTGCAGCGCTTCGAGCTAAGCCTCCAAGTTCTGCTCCTCCATCCCTCGCTAATGACTGGGCGCTCGCACACCCATAAATCCTTTTAACTGAAGCGGACAACCACCGGGTTTTTAGAAGGCCCTATCAATTCTGTATCCAGAGACCTCCATCAAAAATATTCTGCCTGCTCGAGCATGCTCTACCTCCATGTGATGATAAGACCTCGATGATAAGTTCTCCTTACGAGGAGGTCTGAACTGTTAAATTCAAACACCAGACTGGAAATAGATACCACAAGACCGAAGCATATAGTACCTGGCCTAACATGTTCAACAAACACTCACAAACTCACGCAATCTGGATCCACGATCGTAAGGCTAATAATGTGTGTGGAATGAGTTGATAAAATGGCTGAAATTATGTTTGGGATTTCAACAGACTGACAAACAGGAGGTATATCAACATAACAGTATGTGATGTTAGATACAGTATGTGATGATATATAACAGTGTATCTCAGGGCCTCATAACATTGACATAGTGTAACTCAAAAATCTAAGAAAAACTGTCATTTCTAATGTGAAACATCCTTTTATTGTGTGATGAAGTGTTCCTGAAATTGCAAAGCTATAACATTTGTACATAAGGAGTAGTTGATATTCCTGATAACCTTGCCTTGACACATACATATGCACTATATGCAATGTGTATACATGAAGCTTAAAGTGGAGAAAGTATTTTATGTTAATTCTGCACCATATTAACATTCACTTCAGCAGATAGGCTGGATGAAGCCAAAACAAAATTGCACTTTAAGGATCACTGTCGTGTTCACACACTAACCCCATCTATGTCACTATGATTCTATTCCAGTATGTGACAAAATAAACTGTTTACTCTAGGATTTCAAGCTGTAATTGAATGCTTCTCTCTCTCCAACAGTATTATTCCGTCCGGAGTGAATTGGCAACTAGATGTGACAGTAGCATCAATTTATGTTCATTTGGTTTATAACAGGCACTATAGAGTCTGATGTAGTAAAATGCAAAGACTGATTTGTCTGTCGTCAAAATGTAATTTCCCTAGTGTCAGTTATGTATCCGCTTTCCATGGTCTCCTTCATTTAAACTTTCCAAACTGATTGACTCCCACCTGCTTCACTGGTTAATGGCACTACAGGGAAATCTACACCGTTGAACATTGTTCATGGACAAGTGCAAATCCAATTGTTTGATGTCTTGGAAGAGAGAAAAATATGCAAAATGTTAATCTGTAATAGCATATGTGAAAAAGTTAGTCTGAAAACGATGTCTCACAATTACGTCTAAAAAGGAAACTGTCCACTGAGATCTCTTGAATGACCTTGGGACATTTGGCCCACGGTGTTGCACACACAACAGTATTGCTGTTGCTACGGTTTCATAATTACGGATAATCAGTCATGATCAGTCGTAACACAGTAAAACAAAGTAAAATTACATGTCACTTGGCACCTGGTAAAGTTAAAGTAGTTAAGTTATTTCATGTGTGTACGGTAGCTTCACTCATTCAGGAAGAAGATTCCAATGCCTGTGATAAACTAGTCTACAAGACCTTACTTTCTAATGTAATGAGTGTCACCCTGTTAATAATTGCAGAGGCACCTCTCTAAGATATGAAAACTAGGTCAACAAGTACCAAGCAGAGGACCTGGTGATTGCAGATCACTATCGGTATCCGTAAACCAAGGTTCAAGAAAGAGATAAATCACTTCTGGTTGGAGGTGAATTGATTACTGCCATTACATTTCAGCAGTGTACGGGAGCAACTTTGTTGAGCTGATTACATCGGAGACATGTGAATGATCTCTCCTTACCTGGATAGACAAATATGATAGGTCCATGAAAAGCCTCAGGCCAAAATTCAATCATGAGTAATATTTCTGTGACTTCTCTGTGATAGGTTTCTGTCTGAAATGTTGTCATGTGTCATCAACATCCCCAAACCTCCACTTCCAGTCACACTGCTCCTGTGTCTGTGAATTATAATATCTTTCCTGTGTAAATACGAATCTTGTTGATAATCGCAACTGTAATATTGTAGACTTGGAGCCAGTTGTTCCTGTGTTGACTCTGAATTGTGGTTTCAGGAAGTTCACTTGTGACGTTGAGGTCCGTGCGCTTACTGACGTAACTGAGAGTGATCGAGTTCCAGTCCCACAGGAAATAGGCACAGCAAGCCTATAACGCTGCCAGACAAGCATAATCAGGTTAAATTAAAGACCAGTTTGCTAACAAAAGCCTTCGATTCTGTTTAAAATAATTAGTAATTGTCAATACAGCTAATTAGCAACTCTGTCTTTTGCAATATTGTATGTACTGAGGAAAAGACCAGAGCTGCTTCCAAGATCAATGACGACCTTACATTTGGTTATAAGTCTGAACTATGATTATGCAGTGCGGCTGCTATCAATAGCTTCTTTTGAGCATCTGTTAGGTGGCAGCTTGAGTAGCTATGGATTTGCATTGTGTTTGTTGTCCTTGGTTGAAACCGCTATGTTTGGGTGCAATATAAGTCTATGCCTGGCAAGTGAAACAGTCACGGAAATGACGAATGTTAGGTTAATTTGGTGATTTCTTTCGAGACACGCACAATAATAATAGATATAGATAGTTATAAACCTGATCAAATGCAATTCCCCACTGAGCATGAAATTTCTCTCACTAGCGAGTATATTTTAAGATCTTGTATCTTGTCTTGCAGTCCGCTGTCAGACTACCCACAAAACATAACGTAAACACTTTTTTTTCCACTCTTTCTAAAATAATCTAAAGTGAAACAGGCATATTTAACTGTAACCTGGCCCTTCTGTAACTCACTGTCATAACATTGAGTGGTCGCACCTAGCAGCCTCCCCACTTGAGGATCACACACCACAGAACCGTCTTGCCTTCAACACCTTACATGCTAAACATATCTATGTATCATGTCAGCAGCAATATGATTTATTACTCAAACAATCTGCATTCATAATGAACCCAACACAATCTTTTAGTTTTGTGTCAGTTAGACGTGTGGACAGTTGTTAGGGTGCTAAGTTTGGTCTTTATGCTTGTCATAACTGTTGATGCCCCTGGGACTTGACAAGGGTCAAGAATCGGAGGCGCAGAAAGAGAAGTATATGAAAACAAACAAAAAGTGAGGGATCTAATATTTCCCCCTCTTTCCTCCCCAGACTGTTTTTATTCACACAGCCTGAAATTTACTACAAAAAGTTTCTTGTGTCTGGAGGAGGCTTTCATTCTCCTATCTCTGTTTCTTTCTATAGATTGCTATCCATCTTTCTGAATATTAGAAAACAAAACCGTTTAAAGGATGACCTTCGAGTAGGAAAACCAGGCGAGGCCTTGTCTTCCATTAGCGGTCTGCGCCAAAACACAATAATGCCCCGTTGCAATATTAAACAGTGAGCTCATGCCATGCATTACTGTCCTAGTGAAACGGCCCCCTCAAGGTGAATAGGTAGATTGTTTAGCTTGCTGTGTTTGGCAACAGAGAGTGTAAACAACAACACGATCATGCCCATCTTCAACAGGGCTTGGTGTGTTAGGGAAGGTGAACAACTTGCATTTACAGAGGAAATGAATAAAAAGGAAGAAGAACATGAGGATGCATACAACTCTTGAAACGACCACACGACACCACTCCAAAAGAACACAAGTGAAACAACTGTTTTTTTTTTTATGTAGCTTAAAGAGATTTTGTCGTTTGTCGTCGTGGGAGGGCCCTCCCGAGTGGGATTGTATCGTTCCGACTGCGCAGGAAACACACTCAAATGCCTTTTTTATGTTCTTTGAATAATCCCTATTACGGAGGATTATCCCTATTATTACGGTTGATTGCACTATCCCAGCCTTTGAGCCTTATATGTGCTTCAATGCACACCGGAGAACGAAAGTGAGGTTTAAAGGCAACAGGCATCTAAATGAATAAGGAGCTCTAATGATAAAACACTCATTGATGCATTCAATTCAATATTCTGCATTTAACCTCAGAAAATACAATCTAAGGTACATTAAAGAGGAATTCTGTACCTCCGAAAAGCAAAACCATAATTTATTTTCGACTTTACCTTTTTGGGTGGTTATGGACTTTCGACAGACTATTTTTCTTATAAATATTACCTTTCAATCTTACTTAAAATCTTAAAACAGTGACACAGCCAGAGACAGCTTGTCATTTATTTTCAATAAGCTTGAGTTGTGGACAGGGGCTACTTTTTATTGTTGTTTTGGATGATAACATTTAGATGGGAATCTTACGGTTGGTCTATCAACTGTTAAACACATACAAGTCAGATGTGTATGAAAGCTGCTGAACACAAACTGTTCAGCAAACATAAAAATAAAATATTTCTTCACTATCGGTCATCCTGAACGAAGCCTACAGATGAAGCTGAATGCTTTTCGCAATAACTAACCGAATGTAGCTGTAATGTACCAAGAAGAAGGTAGCAAACACACTCCCAGAAGAACTGTTTAGGTCTACACAAATCTCCCCATGACTCCTGTCAGTGAATGGGAATTTAATTAACAAATGTCAAAATGGTATGGGATATTTCACAGCTACGATGTTGCCGAAAAAACACAACTGAACATCGTGGAGATGCATACTGGGAAGAAATCCATTTCCATTGACAGTATTTCTTATTTTGTCTTCCCTGACAAACCAGCTGTAAAGAAGATCATAGCTTTCTGGCTAGCCATCAGCGCTGCCTGTAGATTATTGTTTGTTATCTCCTCAGGGCTTGCATCTGAGTCTTTCTTCTGGTGAGCGTCGCAAAGCTGTCCACACCAAAAGACAAAAACACATTTTCGTATGCTGTAGATACACAAAACCTCATCTTTCATACAGGGACTTATTCAATGCTGATGATCCAGTTCTACAGTGTGGGCAGTATGTAGTCTGTGGCGATTTGTGGTTGTCATTGTGTGTAATTCACCGTTGTGTGACCGAATGTGATGTTTACCATTTGTAATGGCATGATTAGGCCTTTCTACACTATGAAGAATTTTATACCACTACTAATATGATAAATTACAATGGGCAAAGATGTATGCTGGTTTTTCATATCGGTTGATTTAAATCTGAAGCCAGGTGACTCAACACTGACTCTCTTCCTTCAAACTCCTACAGACACAGGTTTCACACAGTGTTAGACAAATGAGTAACGAACATGATAAATACAAGCCCACCATGGTGATAAAACAATACATGAATTGTATATCTAAAATATATTCACTAGTTGAACTAGACACTGAGCTAACAGCTTTCAATGGCACAGGGCTTAAGTTCACCATTATGTTTTCTCGGGCAGGTGAGTGGAACCAGATGGCTTTCACGGGCTGTGCATGCATATTCATGAAGACATTTTCCTCAGAGCACAAATGTATTAGTTAGACTTATTACTTGGCTCAGGTGTGAGGGAGGACCAGCAAATTATTTCTAACGTTTTCTAACTAAATCTTAAAACCATGATATAAACGATAAACAATGGATAATGAAAACCTAAAAGAGGAAGTGTGAAGTGTGAGCGGTGCGCAGATGGACTGGAATGTATGTCTTGTTGTGTTGATGAATATGTGCATGGAGAGATTCACAGGTCTCTTTCACGTTCAACCCACACAACCTGCCCACAAACCCGAATAACACGAGAGAGTAAAACGTGCTACCACTATTTTGTTGCATACTGTACTGTACGTGCACCATTAAAATATTAGGTGCTGAGCAGATGTTGTCATGCCTTGTACGGTGTCATACAGCTGGTGTCTGTTTTGATCCAGAGGCATGATGGTAAACGGAGGAGCATCGCCATGCCTCACACACGATTAGCCGCTCTGAAAAGACCTTTTCCACCCTCCATTTCCCTTCTCTCCTCCAAAGAGAGTGACAACTGATTCAGCAACAACCCCTATACCGGGAGCGTCAATGGGGAAAGGCAAAAAATCTGATTGGGAGCAATTATTCTAACCGAATCAACATGCATTTTCCCCTATCCTCTTTTACTGTGAAAACCATCAGGCAGTTTCAATTCAATAGTGTTCCATTTATGTCATGTCACAATAGAGTCCCCAGAACCTCTTAGCCCACACTGATGGCTAACTAGTCAAGAGGATGATTGACCTGGGAGAGGGGGGAAGGGAGGAGGGGGAGGGGGGGAAAGGGGGCGGGGGGGATGGAGGGAGGAGGAGGGAGGGAGGGCATTGCCAAACACGCAGCCATCAGCCTCCCTGTCGACAAGCAGGAAGGCCAGTCAGCCAATCAATGTGTACGTGATCACATGACCACCCGAGCTCCGCTCTCATACCCCCAAATGACTCACCGCGGCTCAGAGCGATGTCGTTCGGAACAAGGCCGCAAACCACACCCCAGTGCACTGGTGTTTACCTGGGGAAAACGGCAAAGCCGCACGGCAACCCTACGCTAAGATGGGAGGAGGGAGAAAGAAAGAATCGCACAGCGAGAGTTCCGAAGAAAAGAGCTTGTTTTTGAGGGTGTGTGGAAGCGTGCATGTTTACAATCCCAAGCTCATTAAACACTGCTGGTATGCGTGCTAACAAAATATGCAGTGGAGCGCAGAGGGGATCATGTGTTTTGGAAGAACCTTGAAATAGCAGTTTGGTGCTGAGTGAAAACTGTACGCTGGATATCGCATGGTCTAGTGGGACTGCACTGAGTTAAGTCAACTCTGAAAGGATATGTCGTTAACTTGATAACTGTCACTGCATACGATCACTTTCTCCTCTAAAGGAACTTGATTGTTGTAGCACAACAAAACATTCCCCGCTCTCACTCAATGTTGTAATTTATTTTTAACAGGGATAAATAGATATAACAGGAAGAATATGATATTCAGTTACTTACAGTACATCTCAACTTCATTATCTGCGTATACTCTGAAATTCTCATTAAAAGATTAAAAAATTAAGATACGACTCATGATAGACTTGGTGCACCTGCAATAAACGAGACCATAGTGATAATTATCCACTAGAACTTTATAGACCCTGAATCCTGCCAGGGTGCACTGAAATGTTCCATTTCAGTTGTCGCTGACACTATCAGTCCATCCAACCCTGGGCCCACTGAGGAGGAAAACAACATTACCTGTCCTGGTTGGTAAAAAATTGATGTTTGGGGATTTTCAATTCAGATTAAAGTAGATGCTGTATGTTTCTGTGGGATATGGCAAAGTGAAACAGGGACGGTCTCCACATTTCCCTCCAGGTCAACAAAATCGTCAACCTCTCTGCATCGATAGATTTGTAAAGGCGCTGTAAAAACAGACCTTGAAGTGTACAGTAAATCATTATGGATTTTTACGTAAGATATAAAATTGTTTAACTATGATTCAGCGAATTCCGCTGAAATTTACAACAGATAGAATCCCCAAATAATGGATAAAAAAACCTGTATTTTCCGAAATTACTGTACAGTTCGTAAGTTATTGTAACATACGTCTTCAACATTCAAATGCACATACTGTATGTACCATATGAAAATATTCTACGCCATCTTCTCAAAACAAATCCCAAGACATCTCTTTTAATTTGAAAATACAGTTTATAAACTACAGAGTCAGAAACTCTGTGATGGCATCCTCTTCAACAGTATCTGTTAGTAAACTCTTATAAAAGTAATTTTCTTTCCCCCCCCGACGGTGAGAACGTGTGAGTCCCTTATTCAGGCCTGACACCTCTGTTGTTTTTAGTTTCCAGACTTTACCTTATTTCACGGACATTCTCACAGCACTAGGGCCTCTCAGCTTTCAATCGCCACATCACTAACACGCATGAATGTGACGGTATTACCAGCAGGCCCTGCAGTGAGATGGTTGTTCCCGGGAGGAGATAACCTGATGGAGTTTTGATACAGCTGTCCATCATCCGTACAACATTATCGCTTTTTCTTTATCTTTCATGAATCTGAATTAGCAAAGGATAGGGGATGCGATAACTAGCAGCCTGCCTGAGCCCCGGGCCACAAGGACCACAGATTCACACTGTACCAGGGCAGCTTACAGACACAATGGTCACAGAAACAACGTTAAAGGCAGCAAATTGCAGGTGGAGATTTATCCCCTCTGAGAAAAGTTGAGGATATTCGATTAAACTAAGGACGGAAAAATGTGTATAGCCCTTTTTTACAAGCAGTGTCACAGAGGGCTTCACATACGCCCATAGAACTGCACCGAAACCAACCTAAGACCCTGGAGGAAGACGGGGAAACACTTCCCGGAAAACGTCAGAGAAAACCAGAGAATCTGGAATGTCTAATGTGTTGTGGTTATCATACATTACACTGTATATTAAATAGACTGTTGGGTTCATGATGTCATCATGTGATTAACCCTTACACCTCCAGCATCACCTTCATGTAATCAGTCTGTAAGGTGCAGCCTTCAGTGCTATGAAAGGGTGATATTAAAGATGATACTTCCTCTCAACATCACCAATCTTAAGTTTTTTATAGATTTATAGATAGCTAAATATCTTATATCATGATGTCAAAACATGGCAACTGCTCAAAAACATACAATGGTGTTGTGTGTGTGGGGGACAGCTATTATATCTTAGCTGTCAAATTCTGTCTCCTTAGCATTAGCTGGAAAGAAAAGGGAGGGATTGAGAAAATCATGAACGGGCAATACTTAATCTTGCAGAATATTAATTGATACAATTTTCAGCCTTTTTTTCCCAGCCGTTGCTTAGCACAGCATCCATGATTTTGTTACAGGGGGAGTGAATGGGTTGCAACGCTTGTACACTGTACATAACAGATTTCACTCAATTAACTGGGTAGCGCAGGAGTGCATGCTAAGAAGATTTGCCCATCTGCTCTCTGGAAAGCAGTCTTCCTTTTTTTTGGCGTTAACGACCTACCCATTTCTAGTGAAGAATGAGGCTGCAAGAGGTGAACTGGAAAGTGACAAGAAATCTATCAAGTGCACAGCCTAAAATGCACCCCCCCCCCCCCCCACCACCACACACACAAAAAGAGACAACCACACACGCAAACACACACACACACACACACCAGGGGACGTGTGAAACAAATAGCTGACCAAACATCAAAACAAAACTAAGTAAGGCTGTCAGCGTGCATGAATTCTAAGACAAAGAACATCACAGATGCAGTCCTGATGAAAGAACACAATATGACCTCAAATTGCTAAGAAACTCCCAGCATGAAGCATTAGCTTCTGTGCTCAACAAACCACATCGTCTGTGACATGACAAGTCATCTGGCATAGTCCTTTCTCCTTCAAGAAATACAAAAGAAGATGGAGTTTACAATTGTGTTATTATATTAGATTGAATGAAATTAGACTCGACTTTATTGTCATTGTACACAGTGCAGTACAAAACCAATGAAATGCAGTTCGCATCTAACTGGAAGTGCTAATTGCAATGGCTTAGAACAAATAAGAATAGCTTAACATTACGACAGTAGCAGTATAATGAGATTTGGCGAATTAAACAGATGTACTGTATAGATTGAACAGTTAAAGTTGAATCCATTGAAAATAGATTTTTTCCAACTGTATTCATCCCAAACTCTTTTCAACATGTGTAGGGCCAAACGTTTTGACTTCGACATCTCATCTCACGCCATCCATCAAAAACATGTTTCTTGACCCTTCTAACATATATATGTATATAGAACGCTTTCAGATGTACAAATCTTTAATGAGGAAAACAAGTTCTAAGGAATACATTTCTTTCTGCTTTGATCCTAAGTGAGCTCTGAACACAACCAGGGATTCAAAACAGAACTCTGACAGCAGCAGAATTCACGCTCCATGTCGATTCATAATTGTTTGGTTAGCAGAAATATTATATTTACATTTTCCCTGAACAATTTAAGAAAGCATCCGACCATCACTGGAAATGTGATTTATAGCGAGGCGGTGGCATTGTGGCTTGAATTAAGAATTTCTCATCATTCTTGGAATTGTTTTGGATGAGGTTTAATTTCTAAATGATCAGAGCCTCTGAGTTTGGGCCCGCAGTGAAAAGTGTTCTTTCCAGGACTTTAAAGAATACCAACGTTAAAGGTAATATCAGTTTAAACGTTGATTTATTCACATTTGCATGTGAGGCTGGTTATACATGGCGTTTTCGTAACACCACTAATATTCAACCTTGATTTGTGCATCCTATATTCCTCTCACGGCGTCAGAGATGAAACATGTGTCACTATAACTAAATGAAAAAGTTTAAGTTAACTTTTAAATATCACAATTCCACTTACGCCCAGTGTTACACAATAAGGGCAATAAGAGGGTTACTTATCTGTTTATCTATTCGAACATGCACTCAGGTAGGAGAAGCAGATTTAATATTAGCTCTGAAACCTGATTACATTTTGCTCACCAACCATATTCCAAATTATCTCTCCATGTCCCCTCTCCCCCCACAAAAAGTCACACATACACACAAACATTGACACATACTCACTGACACACACACATACAGCCTCTGAGTCTCCAGTCTTGCTGTCAGTCACAAGAGTCCTAGATAGGGGGACACAGCTGGGCCAAGCAGTCCTTTCCAGCAGTAGAAAGGCAAGCGTTTCTTGACACACACACACGCGCACACACACACAAACACAGAAACCCTCACACACACACATGGAGACACACAAACGTACAGGCTCACACACACAACCTCACACACACACACACACACACACACAACCTCGCATCAATAGAAATCAACAACGTAGCGTCTTCTTCCCTACCCAGAATGCTTTGCATGTTAATGCAGGCCTCTCAACATGAGAAGCTCCTGGGCTTACTGATCATCTCCCCCTCCCCCTCCCCCTACCCTCCCCCTACCCCCCCCCCCCCCCCCCCCCCCCCTCAGCAGGTTAAAGAGTCTTCATTTAGTCTTTTCTCTCCAAGAAAACCCCCTGCCAGCAGTCAGGCCAACGACATGCGAAGATTTTCAACACAAACAACAGTCGCGTCAGCCGCTGCATCCTCGCTCACACAGGTGTCAGAAGACCTGTAGGCCCCCTGCTGGGTTCCACATTTCAATACCCCACCCCCTTCCAGAGAATCATCCCAGCGCCCATTTTCCAAGATGCGGGGAGCTAAATCCTCAGGTAAACCTCTTGTTAGGGAATTTGAAGAGGGGAGGACTTTTTAGGAGAGTCTATAACCACTCTCTGCATCAAATCAAATCCTCACTGTGGTGCAGAAGCAGGGAGTTGAAATTGAAGGTTTTGAAGACTTCAAGGGGAATAAAAAGACTTGAGGATATTCCAGGGCGACACAAAACATTTCCGCCCGTTTGCTACGTGAACTTCACTCTAAAGGGGAGTCAGATGGCTGAGCGGTTAGGGAATCGGGCTAGTCATCTGAAGGTTGCTAGATCGATTCCCGGCCGTGCCAAATGACGTTGTGTCCATGGGCAAGGCACTTCACCCTACTTGCATCGGGGGGGAATGTCCCTGTACTTACTGTAAGTCGCTCTGGATAAGAGCGTCTGCTAAATGACTAAATGTAAATGTAAATATAAAACAAATACATCTGCAGATGTTTAACATGATTCCTATCGTTTATATCCTCATAACCTAAACCCACATCATTAGTCTTCTCATCCCATGGACTCCATGTTAGTCATGTTAGTACGAACGCCCACGCCACAGACTCTTAGAAGGTAGGACTTGGGTTGGAAACGTCTTTGCTATTCATCGCCCATTGTTAAGATCGCACTGTACATCATAGCAAAGTAACAAAAAACTGCTTATAAATTATTTGCTTATAAACTTTGTATATAGAGAGAAAACCTTTGGTCAAAAAGACAGAATGTTGAATGGTGTAATAGAATGAAAGCCTGAGCACAAACACACTCAAGGCTGTTGTGATCAAACTGGCAGTACCTCTGAATCACAAAAAAAAAGATCAATCTGCTTGGTTGGTTTTCTGATGTCAGACGACAGTAACACACGTGTGTATAAGATTCACACACAAACATGCATTTAAACTGTGTACCAAGGGAATGACCACCACACAGACCTCATTCCCTTAAAACCTCCCTGAACACACACAAACACACCCATACTGCAACAGATATACCTGACCCCTCCTGTGGGGACTGGGGAGAAATCGAGGACTCATTTTCTCTTTAATTACAGGCCATGCCACTACTGGAACAGAAACAACAGCTATTTCTCGTGCCCCTACGGGTTACCTAGGAGACTTCAAATTGCAGAAGATATCCACTGTTACTGTGTGGGACACACCTGCAGTGAAATGCTTGGTGTCCAGGTAATGACTCATCATTGTGCAATAACAATGTCAGAGGAAATAAAAGCTTCCCTGAAGTATTCAATACTCGCTTGTTAAACGTCGCTGTGTTTTGCTGTGTTGTGGTTACGGGGAAACTGAAATGAATCTGCCGGCCTGTGATTCTTTTAGCGATCACCAGGACAAAGATCCATTTTCTGCCAGTTGGAAGGTCAGGGAGGGTTGATTGGAGACAGTTTGATATTTGGAATACCTTCCAAGCTAGAGTTAATGGGCGGAACATAACCACCGTGCACTAGGAGAGTAATCGCAGGGTCCATTAACAGGTTGGTGCTGTGTGTTTGTTAGAGGTTCAGAGGTGGTGTACTGGGAAGCACAAGTTGCAGACTCCAACCCTATGCCTTGAGACTTCTCCAGGACAAAGGGCCATTAGTAAACCATGCTGCCATGAGAAATGGCGAATTTCACCTCGTTTTTTGGGGGGATTGAAGGATTGGCATCTCCTTACGATCTTAACTTGAGTCGAATCAACTAAAGCCAAGCTTGGGGGGGATGCAGTACTTGGCATGCCATGAAGATGGTAGACCGTCACAAACTCCAGTTTAACATGAATCACAAACCCCTAAAAACAAAGAAACAAACTTCCCAGAGTTTGAAGTGAGACATCAAAAAATGCCAGAGAAGAAAATATGTGTGTAACAGAAATGTGAACTGTCAACAAAACCATCAGATAAATACATTTCTCAGGTATGGAGAAACAGAAACTCCAACAAGCCAGAAGACCTGGTGAAGCTGAGGTAACAGACACGCAGTGGCCTGCTCATTTCCAGACTGCCACTCACCCACACCGTGCCTCTGAGAACTTCTTCTATGCTCAATCAAAGAGTCGCTCAACCACAAAGAACAAGTTAATGCCCGGGCCTCCACACATCTATTGTTCAGCACTGTCAGGTAGGACTGACTGGACGCCTGCCTTCGCGTCAAGGAAGCCTGTACATTCCTGCACATTCTCACTGATAATAATAACAAAATGTTTTCATAATTATCACATCATTAACATAATGTATTTATGTAGTAGATGATACTTCCGAAGTAACGTCCAAGGGGAATTGAACCTGCAACCTCTTGTTCGCCATTAAAATGGCCCAACCACCGATCTACAGCAGTCTCCACTACCGAGTGACCATCATGCTCTTTGTTTGTATTCGAAACCGACAGCGTCACTGCCGCTAAACTGGCCCAGATGGATTCGCTACAGCATTTGCATTCTGAGATTGATGAGGTAAAGCTTCTGAGAGCCTTTTTGTCGTTTGTTTTTTTCCCTTGCTCCCGAGTGTCTGTGCACACGTCGTTGCAGGCACTTACACGAGAGGATCTGGGATGGAGGATTAAACGACAGAATTCATTCTACCATCATACAACAACACGCGATGGAATGTGTTCAAGTGGATTTGGTAAACAATTCAATATACACTGGGGCTAATTACACAAGCTTGTTGTTGTGTTGGGGGGGGGGGGGGGGGGGGTAATGGCATTCAGGTAGACAAAAACATATTTGATATCTGTATGCTTAGAAAATTGCATTATATCGTTGTGCTGGGAACCTTTCCCCTGCAGTGATGCACAATAGAGTAAGATTGTTATAGTTTATAAGTGATCTGGGTTAATGGGTGCATTGTGTGGGTTAGGTTCTTTGTGCTCTGTGAGCAAACCTGGCTGAATACCTACAGACTGGCATCATGCATGAACACAGGAACAACAGTCTTGTTGGAGTCCTTAGATGAGGACTCGTTGAGTCTAATACTAAACTCACAAGGAGATAACACACCTTTATCTAGGACAACTACCGATAATGAAAGAAAAGAAGAATTTAAACTAAATATGACCAATGTACTTTCAGCATTCGACTGTACAAAGTGGAACAGCAGATACAATGGAATGAATGGCGGTTGGCGGCTAATCGGTTAGCTTCTCCAGTGAACAATCAACCGAACGGGCCAAATATTCGAGACAGTTCAGCCTCGGGCTGTAACTTGAAATGCGTCACAGGAATAGAGTGTGTGTGTGTGTGTGTGTGGGGGCATATGAATGGAGCCATCAAGTTCTCAGTCTAAATCTGCCTCCTCTTCCACAACTGTGAAACGATAATGGACAGGAATGCTCTTGGCAAATACAGACGGTGAACACAGTTCAATCTCTTTTAGCTCACTTTGCCCATTATGCTTAATTATCCAGTTTCTAATGTGTATAGTCCATTAGACCGGCGCACAGTAGCCAAGATGAGATAAATGCCATGGATATATTCATAGATATGCATTGTCTGTCTGTCGGTCTGTCTCTCTGTCTCTCTCTTCCCCCCCCCCACACACACACCTTGGACTGATTGTACAACTTATCCAATGTAATGATTTATTAAAGTGTTGCAGAGCCAAAACACTGCAGTTGATGGACAATATTGAGTGACACAGTCAGTGGGACAACAGCTCTCTTGAGACCTGCTGTCAAAGAGATCTCGATGCTCGGCAGCCAGAAATCCTATTTTAATACTCTTCAGTGGTCATTGTAGTACATGTTTGAAATCTGTCAAATGTGATTAAAGTACGATGCCACTAAATGAAAAAGGTCAACTAACAGTGACAGTCACACGGAGGGCTTTTGATGTCGTGGAGGAGACATATGTTCCCCGGCGTTTGGAGATCGCATCGTTTTGTAAACACATTTCATCACTCTGCAGAGAAGGACATCACACACACACACACACCACTTCCTGGATGAAACATTTGAATGGATTCTAAGTGCTGTTTTTAAAATGTCTGAATAAGATATTGTTGCTTGTGACAAAATGCATAACATTCATCGAAGAGGGCAGTGCCCTCGACTCCTGAGCAGAGAGCAGCACTTAGAAAACTGCAGTTTCATGGTTTTGCTCTATACATTTATAAAATAAATATATATGTGTAAGATATATACACACACAAAATAACACACAAATGTTTTATTATTTAATGATGTGCCTTTCATATAAGTGCAGGCGCATGTCAGTATATTTCCGCAATAGTGATGAGACTTGTACTCATCATTGAACTTAAGACATCTTATAATTCACTCAGCGCTAGCAGTGACAGGCGGTGCTAATTAAGGATAGATTACACAGATCTCCAACAGTCTCCATGTGAAATAGAGCCTTGGAAATCAATGAGCCAAACTTGACCACAACCCAACAGCACTTTGTTCCAAAGAAAGAAATCTGTTTCAAGGTGCCAAGCACGGATTTACAGTCAATATTGTCTTGAGGGCTCCTTTTTCATCTAGCAGCTTTGAAGTAGGCTGACACAAGTAGTACATCCGCATTTACTGTATCCTCTCTGCCAAAACTTTATTAGCCAATTTGAATGGTCACTGCACGGCTTATCTCATAATAACTGAAGAATTGTCCAACTGGAACCCGACAATCTTAAATGGTGTCTTTGTAAAGCTGAGTTTGTTTTACATGAAGTAAACAGAATGAGGTCCTCTAACAAAAGGACATTATGGTTACCCCAGTTTTTTCTGTATTTTTCATTTCATTTTTTGAGGAAAGACATGGACTTTAATATGTCTTTGGTCTGTGATATTCCCATCATCTATCTTTGCCAATGTCTCCTAATAAAATACAGCACTGTGCTACCCAGCAACCCCTGACACAGAAAACTGCCGTTCTGATTAGTTTAGACTCCTTCAAACAAAACTCTGGAGACACAACATTGATTTTTGCACCGGAGAGTAATTGATTAGTCAATGTTTTTACGTTAAATAATTCTCAGCCTTTTTGTTTTTCTTGAATCCCCTAACAAAACTCAGCTACAGTGTGAAGATGCAACTTAATTAGAAGTAAAAGATGATATAAGTCTACCTGCATTAGCCTAGCATGTGATTAACAGTTCCAAAATAGCCAGTGTCAACATAACACTTAAAAGAGGGTTACATTGTAAAATTGTAATAACAGCCATACATTCCGTACAGCAGATTTAAATATACTATTACATGATAGTTTTATGAGAACTACTTTCTCATAAATTCAGTCATCGTAACTACTATTGGGTGAAATAATTGCAGTGAACCTGCACAAATTTGCATCTTTATCTGTCGATATCCATCATCTGTCTCTGAAAAACAATGTCCTTCTCCTCAAGACAACGTCCTTATGACCCACTTAAACTCGTAAGTTTTCAATTTGAAAAGGTTCAGAGGGGCACAACCCTGGAGGGATTCTCATAAATTAGTCATGCTGAGCGATGATAACTTCATCTGCAGAGTACCGCGAGGAGGACTCATAAAAGAAGGCATAAAATAAAAATGTCAGAATCTACCATTGCACATCAGTCATTGCACTGAATCAAGGGCCGTCAAGTACATATTTCAAACAGTGGCTTATAATGTTTATATGGGAAATTGGGATTGGTGGAGAACTTCGCTTTTTAAAACAATCAGGCATTAGGTATATTTTAAAGTCACATTGTAGAAGTGGGTTGTGACCCGTGTAAGAGACCGTGAGAATCTTGTTCACCAGATGTTAGGTTATTATTGGCCTTTCTTGGTGTAGAGACAGAGCTGTTAAATGCCTCAGATGGAAAGTGGAACACCATCCGTAGTATCGTCCAAAGGTGGAGTGAAAAGGTAGAGTAAGCAGTGTGTTGAAATACACACATCAATAGAGAAATACAAGAACCTCAATAGAGTTTTCTGTATTTTTCATAAAGCATTTTATCAGTGAATTACTTGATTGAACAACTTCACTGGCATTCAACCTATACAAAATGTTGATGAGAATTTAATTTATTTGAACAAAGGGCAAAATTCCAGGGTTTTATCAATATTCTAACAACAAGTTTGAATATCAACGTGATCATGTTATTAGAAACATTATAATAGAACTCACTCCACACTAGTGTCTGGAGTGAAGCGTTGACAGGATAAACTAAATAAATGGAAAAGTTGTGTTGTTTTGGATCCAGCTGCAGTCAAGCGAAAGAAAACTCATTGAATGTGATTTCATATGGCTCTGGACCATCAGATCAGCATTGATTAGAGAGTGGAGACCAGCTGGCAACCTTGTACAACGCTGAATACAGAGATTGATGATATTTACCATGTTTCTACAAAGCTCTGAAAAGTACTTCAGAGGTCGTAGACATCTTCGAAATCGATATCTGTAAGACTGACATGTCAAAGTTGATGGAGGCATGATTTCAGTCCAATGTTCTTTTTTTTTCTTTTTTGTCTTTTGGTCTGAAATTGAAGCATCTGGTCGCAGGCACATCTATTCCCCATGTGGAAATGGGTTTCAAACAAACCAATAAGCTGGCAGAAAGTGGACCAGGGTGAATTGTAGATTCATTCATACGGTTAACTCGTCATCAGCTGGGAGAGACAGAAAGGACACTGCCACATGTGGACTTGGGCACAGTCTCATCTGGCTTGGAAACTCTCATCGCCCCCAAAAACACACAAAAGCTTACCACATGAATACCAACAAATAAATACTGCTGTATTCATGTATTCTGACAACAATATGAACAAGAGAAAACAATACACTCTACGTGTAAATTTGTTTCTCAATCGATACAAGACATCAAATATGTGTGCTGTATAGGAAACGTCTGTAGGCTCGGCGCACACGTGATGGTGCACAGGGGATCTGCCCTCTGGCACATCTAGCTATACAGTATGTTATCATCATGATGAAGCTTTCAACCTGTATCCTGTCCCTGTAAACCAGGGGTGTCGAACTCCGGTCCTCGAGGGCCGCTGTCCTGCATGTTTTAGATGTTTCCCTGCTCCAACACACCTGATTCAATTAAAAGGGTTGTTATAACGACCATTCATTTGAATCAGGTGAGCTGGATCAGGGAAACATCTAAAACATGCAGGACAGCGGCCCTCGAGGACCGGAGCTCGACACCCCTGCTGTAAACCATCCAAACATACACAGCGTGTTCACAAGAGCCACAGAAGGAGAATAAAGCAACGGAATTCAGATGGCATTTTTGTTCAGGTGTTCCGGAACCAGCACCTACTGTGACAAGCTTCAAACACGAGCACACTTTAAAGAATGTAAATAATTTAGGATCCTGCCAACTCCCAGTTTAGTTTAACCGTCTCCCACGTTGATACTAAACACCCCCTTTCTTTTGTTGTTCAGCGCAAATCAGGAAATTAACTGTGACCACCACACAACAAACCAAGCCTCCGCAGTAATGAGCATCAGGCGACGGAAATAAAGATAGTCTTGACACAGCCCTCGGATTTCCTATTCGTGGAACGTCACGTTATTTTACTGTAAAACCTGCTTGTTTCAGATAAGAAGCGTGTGCTTATTGTTTTGGAATCCGAGGAGATCTGATGTTTTGCCGTGGCATTCATGTAACCGTCGCACATTAATATTTAATTTCTCAGAGCACAGGCCCAGGAAACCAATGGTGCCTGACTGCTGACAACAGAAAAAGCAAGCAGTACATCGACCGTGGAGCTATCTCTGCCCCATCTCTGAGGGAATCTTCAAGGATTTCGATACACATCACTCTGAGAAACCTTGGCCTCCGTGCTCGAGCAGTGGTGACCTTTCCGGCGAGACGAGGAATGAAGTCAGCTGCAGTGATAATAAATGTAATTTTGCACTTTTCTCTGCCCCTTTTCCTCTCACTATCATTGAGAGGGAGGAAGATAACAGTACAGCAGTTAGGATAAGGACATTCACTTCTACAGTGTCTCCAAACTGGTATCTGTTTATAATGTATGTAGGTGATGTGGCTCTGGGAAGGATGAAAAATAACATTAATTCCAACAACAACAAAAATCTCAAGTTAGCGTCTAACCAGAAGGACAAACAGTAACAGCTTGTAATGTAGGACTAACTTCCCAGTCCAATAGTGCGTTGTAAGGATATGTGGGGCAATAAACAGATACACTGAAGCACAGATTAAATAGTTAAAGTGCAAAACAGTGCAGTGCAAAGAAATGTATAGGTGCAAGGTTGTGCAAGAGACAAGAGTCTGGATGTAGAGCAGAGATGGGCAAATTCAGACAAAGTTTTTCGGTACAAACAGTAAGACAAGTCATGAAGGTGTCATAGCTCGCCCTTGCCCTGCTGCTAATTTTATCAGATGTGCCGCTTCGGTTCGGAAGCACTATTATTTGCAGGACAAATGTGCTTCCCCCTTAGGCAGACAAATGTGTGTGATACACTCCACTGAGGACAACACCACACAGCCCTGCCCCTTCCTAGCCATAGATTCCCCTCCAATACAGGCTCTATAACCAAAGGGCACAGAGACTGGCCACCCCATGATTAATTAAACCACTATCAGCCTCTGTTCTGGTATTAATCTATCGAGGGCACCTTTCCAAAGCATCTCACCTGTCAGCAAATTACCATATTATTTATCATGTTTCCTCCCTAAAAGGAGACTCCTATCTTTTATTCATGGCTTCCTCTGGTACACACACCAAGGTCTGTAGGACCGCACTGCGTGAGCGGTAAGAAAACAACGGAGCCCTAACTATTTTTCTCTCCCTGTGAAGTTCCATCTCTCTCTCTCTCTCTCTCTCTCTCTCTCTCTCTCTCTCTCTCGGTCTCTCTCTGTCTCTCTTCTCCTTTAGGTCTAGATCTCCGTGGATGGGATCATCTTGAGGAAGAGAGAGAGTTCGTTCTCTGGGCGGATGTGGAGAGATCCCCCCAGCAGGTCGACTGGAGCCATCCCTCACCCTGACACATCGGGGCAGGGGGCGACCACTTCAAACTGCATCCTCCCGGCTGCCAGAAGGGGGGGGGGGGGGAAGGACCTTGTGTTGTGCCGATAACAAGTTTCTCATCTTTGTTCTTCTATTCTTTTTTTTTTCATTTATTTTTTCACCAAAGCTGCGACTGTGTTGCAGCTGCTCTGCCGTCGATGTACATGGTGTCGGACGAGCCGGCGGTAGATAATGACGGTGGGTAGGTGTCTGGGTTTAATTGCCATCATGTGACTTATAATTGTGAGATTGGGGCTTATGGACTGGTGATAGCATGTGGTTAGGGCTCCTAAGGTGATTAGCGGTAAGTAATGATTTACTTAGCTACTGTGCTATTTTCTGGTTGCAAGCATGTTTGCAAATCCCCCCCCCCAAAAAAACATCCATTACAACAGCAGGTTTAGAGAGATGGATCTAATGCTACTTTTAGGGTTCATCACAACAGGTCAGATATTCTTCCTACTTTCCAAAGAAATCATATATAATGAGTGTGAATAACTGCATATGATTGCAACCGATTTTTGACATGAAAATGATCCCCTTTTGTCTCCCTAGTTGTCATTGCTCTGGTGTCAATACTGAGGTTACTGAAGAGATGCAATCAACCCAACTGTCATTTAACCACCAGCAGGCACTTGAACTTAAGGATGAAATGCTGATAATGCCTGTTACTCCTAGTATAGTTCATCATACCGTCTTTGACAAACTATCTTTGATTTACCTGCAGCCCTGGCCTGGAAACAGCATCTAGAGACCCAGCCCTTTTAATTGACCTTGAGTCTGCAGCAAACACAGGATCAGAAAATAACTAGTGCAATTAGAAACTATCACAAACACACCAATGTACGTATATATATATATATTATTTTTTACTTACAAGAAATTCCATGGCAATGACAATATGATTATCTAGGAAATTACCCAAATTCAAAGGACAACATTAATTGTTTAAAGAACACTTTCATTAGCACAACACATACCTCTCTATGGTTTCAAATTTCTTATAAAAACCTGGTTCATGCATCTACATTAAGCACAAGTGGAAGTATGAATGTGAATTAATTTCACCTCAAACGTGAGTGGCAGTGGTATTTGCCGGCTGCATAGAGAACCAAATGACTGTCTTGCAAGTACTGTGCAGAAGGTTTGTCAGAAAAGGTATAAATTACATTCCTGGCACTTGTGATCTCTTTACTTCACAGCGACCAATCACAAAGTCAAGATTTATCTGGTGGTAAATATAAGATTGACTTAGGAAAGCTACAAACCTAACTGCCAAGCAACTTTCCCGACCAATTATTCATTAAAATCTAAAAATGTAACTGGGTAGGATTGACTGTGCATTATAAACAGATTGCCTATGCATTGCATTGTTATCTCTCCACAAGGAGAAATCCTTTGCTAATTAAACCTTGATGGACATGATACCTTTGACCTCAGCTGAAGGTTGAGTCTCACTTGCACTCAAAAGCAGTAAATTTCATAGGGTGATGCCAGGGTTGCTGTAAACAACCTGCCTTTTATGGCTCTCATTATTTCCAATGCCAAGTGAGGGACATCGAACTGCCAGTGGAGGAGAGAGCAGGACTCAAAGTCAGTACTATATATTTTAACGTTTAGCTGCAAACTGCTTTCTGTATAGGCTGCATTGTTAAATTGTCACGGTACAATGTTCGTTAAAATTGAGTCGCAATCATGTCCTTCAAATAAATAAAACGACACTTTCTATCAATGCGGCAATACAATCTGTCCAGAGAGAAGTGGAACGAGGTGTCATAATTGCGCAACACTCCCAGTCAGTATATGCCATGTAGATGCATACACCCTCTTATCTTCAAAGGAATGCAAATGTAGAATAATGGCATTGAAGTCCTATGTTTTATTTCATCCCATCTTTCCAGGAGCCCAGAGTCTCATTAATTGTTGGGCAGATACATTTTGCGGAGATGAAAAGGTGGGTTAAAAGCAAGGCCCACTCAGATTTGTTTACACTGTTGTTTTGTACTTCATCCAAGGTGTCCTTTTCCAGAAAT
The DNA here is from genome assembly GCF_021917145.1 of Hypomesus transpacificus. Lineage (NCBI taxonomy): Eukaryota > Metazoa > Chordata > Actinopteri > Osmeriformes > Osmeridae > Hypomesus > Hypomesus transpacificus. The sequence goes on from NC_061079.1 coordinate 1,547,531, forward strand.
TTCTTCTCTGAATATTTGCTGAAAAATATGTTTTATAGATTGGGAGTGTGACATGACAGATGGAAATTGCTAATTAACTTCATTGGTGGCTCTTTAATGCTGGATCAAAGTTCAACCCTCCCAAACTTCAAAGATACGTTCAGTACTGAATTCACATCAGACTGATGCACATAGACTTGGTGTAAACAAACACCGTGATCAAAATTACGATTGCATAACCACTCATTATCTCACAACAGCACAGTGAGAGGTGATGCAGATTGTCAAGCGATCCATAATTCTTGAAAAAGCAGACAGCTTGGGCTCTGTACTGTCGTCCCTGTTGGCAGTTCACCCCTTCCTGTGATCATGAACGTACATCCAAGTCTAATTGTGTCTTGAGATATGTTCCTCTAGTACACCTCGTAAAAATGGCTTCACAATCACGAGATGTTTTACAAAACTCAACAACCCTTTCTTCAGATGTTTCGACTTCTGTACCTGGATGAAAGAGATTCCACTTTTCTGATTGAACCTGACATTGATCATGAATTACTGAACACACCCTATAGATGCACCTTAAGATCACAACAACACACGATAATACCGGTTGACGTATGTTTGAAGACGAAAAAAGGATTTCTATCTACGCTTTCTATACTTACTGTGGAATCCAACCTAGACATTCTAGTTTGTATTGTGGTTCATTACAGGGTCACTTTCTTTTCGAGGATTTTCAGTCTGGGAAATTTGGGTCAAATAAATACAAGAGGCAACACATACTTGTTCTTCTACCTGTGCCAGGAATACCAAAACTGCTGTATGAGTGTGTGATCTCCAGTATCAGTATCAGATGGGATCTCCATACCTTGTTATGGTTGACAATGAAAATGGATCCATTGGCACAGAAGACAGGGTCATCTTGATGTTTGATTATTAACAGTAATTTATGAAAATGTATGTTTTTTCTCGTGTTCCGCTTTACTAGGCAACCGATTGAATCAACACATGCCACAGCTGTGACTGTGTGCGATATGAAACTTAACATTTGATGACTTAACATGTTGAACTATTTGCTCATGTTGATTAATGTGCGTTGTCCTTTTAAATAAAGAAATCAAAAAAGCATATTTTTCAATCAACAAAGAAAGCTTGGTAACATTATTCCGAGTTGATATCAATTTGGGTGTCATTTATTCAACAGTATAGTAATACAGTGCCATAAGGTCTACTCTGGAGCCTATACGAGAGGAGCCAGGCGTAGCATCAAGTCTAAGTCCTCACCTGGTTCGCAGTCTTACCTCACAAGAACTCAAATGTTATGTAGCTCTTACTCCTCTGATCCTTGGGTGAAAGGAATCACGAGCGCTGTAGCCAGCTCTACACTTCTCAGAGCTCCTTAATCTGACCAATTTAATTCCCCTTTCCAACCAAGATCCAGGGTTCCTCCTGGGGTCGTCCACATCAGGCTTTAACCCATGTTAGGCCCGTGCATCTCCACAAGGTACAATGGGTTCTCAAACATCAAAAGTTTGAAATAAGGGAGATTTTAAGTGGGACTGTCATTTACTTTTGTTTTCCACCAGCTGTGAATCTGATCATAAGGTGCTTTTCATATCATCCAGCATGCAGTCAGGACCTGGAAGCTTTTCCTTAACTGTAGTTTCTATGAAAAAGCAAAACAGGTGATAATAACGTGAGGAAGCTACATAAGACTCTTTCGTGGTTTGCTGGTTTCCACGGTGATTAGCATGGTAGTTATTACAGGTTTTGAGGGATAACGTCTGACAGTTGTCATGTGTAGATGTCAGGACGGTAAATTAGGGAATGATCTGTTAACTTACTTTAAGATGCAGATTCATCTAAAAGAAAAAAATATTTTTAGAGCCTGTATTACATACATCAAATGAAATCAAAATGGATTTGTATAGCCCTTTTTACAAGCAATGTCACAGAGGGCTTCACATACGCCCATAGGACTGCCCCCCAACCAACCTAAACCCTCGAGGAAGACAAGGAACTCCCAGAAAAACTCCCGTATTACATACATCCAAGCCTCTGTACCAGGCTGGTTATTTTCTTGACACCCGGGACCAGGATGTAACATTATCTGTGTTTTTCAAGTCATTCTGAATGTGCACTCCAATCTGGAGTGTTCTCAAAATACCTCACAAAACAATCGGTTTGCTGCTAAGTGAATTTTGTAGAACATTCATTCAGTTTTCATTTCACAAATTAGAAACCATGTCTCCTGCAATTATTCCAAAATATACAGGAGGAAAAGAAATGCGGTAGAAAGCACAGCTGAATAATGCCAATCACAAATTGTCTTTGGAGATAAATAGATTAATTTCTTGGGAGAGAGCTAATTGTAATAATAAATAATGATCCCATTGAGTATACTCTCTGATTTTAATTACTACTAACAACACATGCTTCAGTTACTGTTACCATAACAATCAATATGGCAAAAGGATATGTGCATTTAATCATTGTAATGGTTTTTAGTTTTCCATTCATCAAGGACTAAACCCATTAGAACCTTGTAACAGGTCAATATGACAGACATTCATACAAACATGAAATAGCCCCATACATCGGGACAGAAAGAAATGATGCACATGATGGGTATGGTGAACGTTACAAATCATTAATGTTTTTCAAAAACATTCGTAATGAAGTGAAACCGTATATGACCATATTTATCTTCTAATTGGTCTGGCTGGCTTCTGTGGTTTCGATCGACGTGTGTTTAGATCATTCTGAGGTGCCCTGAATGCACCGTCACACATTTCTCTGTACCTTTTCTTTATCTAAAGGGTGACATCCAGCTGCAACAGGACTGTGAAGCATTTCTTTCACGTATGAGTCGCTATACCAATCATTGCTGCAGATATTAAACAGACAAGATAAGTAAATATTGAAGCCTGGTCATTGTCCGTGAATGATAAACAACTAATCTCATGAGATGCCGTAAACAATGTGTGTATTCATGGTCATGAAGAAGAATGACAACCACAACAAGCAATATTCTGGTGTGCAGTCTAATTCACAGAGAGGAATTGGTGAGTATAAGCAATAAGTAATAATTTGGTATGGCTGATAGGGTAAATTGCTTTGGAGTTACAGTGAAATACAAACCAAATGTCACAAGTTAAAATATTCCTTCATACATTGTACTCCTAGTTAAATCTACAACCGTTTTGACAATGCTTGACAATGAGCGAGTTTCAACAGATTAACTACACCTTTTCTGATATACTTGAAGTCCTTGGGAGTTTTATTTTAGAGCACACTTTCACCTGTCATATAGAGAGGAAATGATATCACACCTTGGTATCACTGTACAGTGTTACAATTATTTCTCACACTTCCTCAACACTCCTTCCCTCTCTACATCTGCCCAGGGCTGAGATACTTATTGAACCCTTCAAATGTGTACAAGTCTCTTCTACTAAAGGCGGTGAAGCACATTGTACTGTCCCCAATCACATGAAACTTCTTAACAGCAGTAACGACCAGATAACTCCCAGGAGACATATTGATTCAAAAACGATAAACAACATGGGAGATCTTGCATCATACAATAGAAGTATTGATTTTTGGGATGCAGTGTACGTACAGAACAGCCATATCTCCCTTGTAGGTTTCATCTCAAGTTTAAATTTAGATACCGCATGCAATTTTCAGCATTTCCTCGGGATTCACGTATTTCACCTGTTTGCTATTCACGCACGCTGTTCACATAACTGTAAACGTGAAAGCCTTAAGTCTTAAGCTGGAGGAGATATTTGTTTAATTTGCATGGGGATGTGTGTCTGCTGATCTAAAAGGTCAACAAAGTCAAGCGCAGGAAACACACAGGAAAAACAGAAAGTGCAACGAGAGAATTATAGGAGGACAGGAGGGAGGGAGTACAGGCGGAGGAGAGGAGCATTAACTAGGGGAAAGTGGTATGAAGGGGGGGTGTTGCCATTGATGAGTATTAATGATGTTGGAGAGGTGCAGCTAAACACGCGGGATGAGGGCAGCTGAAGACACACTGTAATGGATGTGGCTTGCTAGTGGAAGAGGAGGATCTGGGAGGATTACATTGCAACGCATAGGTTGCAGGATATTAAAAATTAATGACTCCATCCCAGTGATTTACGACAACATGGGGACAGGGGAAACCTAACTTGTGTAAGATGGATGATGGAGCCACACTTACAGAAGACGGATGCTAGCTCAGATAACTGCTGTACTCCTTCATGGGCAAGTAACCCACCTGAAATGCATTTCCTGGGCTACTTTGTTCATCTTCAGGTATGAGGTCTTAAACGTTGGTGTGCTTCCTACCACACAAAAACAACTTCACAATTGTGATTTGTTACAGACAAGCTACCCTTTCTGATATTGTCATGAATGCAGAATACACTCAGAAATGCAACATCCCGTATTTCCATTAGAAATGTACTGAACTATCTTTTCCATTACTTGAAGAAAAAATAGATTTTTGCATGAAATGGTTGGTGTTCTTAGCGAATGTGATACTGACTTGCATAAATGTGACAATGCAATTGTCATTATGATGCTAATATTGCTATTAATGTGATTGTAAGAGATAAGGATAATAGGCATGAGCCAGTTTAATTAAACAGACACTCCATAATAGAAAATTGGTCGAGGACGGAATTATTAAATAAGTTTAGGTTTAGATTCATTTCAAGTCTCTCACAGTCAATATATCAAACACGTACAAAAACTATTTGGTAACTAAGAAACTAAGACAACTTGGCTTCAATCGCAGTAATAATGAAAGATTTTTGGCTAATAATAATGAATGAATCCTCCGCCCCCTCCTTTTCGTAACAATGAGATTGTGTTCTGCTGTACCTTTTATCGAGCCTTGCCCAGAAGGCTTCAGCTAATGACACCCTCATTTAGCCATGAGGGAGGTAGGTCCTCAGCATGTTCAACACTTCATCGGTGTTATTACTCTGAGTAATCTGAGCTCGTAAAAAATGATAACTCGCATCCAGCCAAGCTAATAACCGCATCAGAGACCGGCAAACCATCTGCTCCGTACTTTGAAGGCAGTGGGCAGACTGACCAAATTGAGGAGGGTGTACCTAGGAGGGTAAATGACTCCAGCTGCCAATTCTCATTGCTCTGTCATCATCAAGAGGCTTCTGTGTGCTCGGAAATTAAAGATGCAGCCAATTAATTGGCCAGCGATCGTTATCGGCAGATTATAGGCAAAAAATATAATAAATCAATTTCTGACAATTACTTTAAAATGGCAGGTGACCAATTGTGTAGTCTGAAATGGGTCAGTGTACCATATGTCAAATTGGGGCTCTTTCTAACCTGTCTGAATGAGAGCAGGTATTTCCTTAGAAGTAGGTACTTCTAAGGAAAAGTACTTAAACAAGAGCTGAGATTAGATCCATTTTGTTCCATTCATACCAGGGTAGAAAGTTACAGGTATGTCAAAATATCAGTGTTGGCAACAGCCATGTATGTTAGGCTATATGAACATAATTTATCGGTTACAGACCGAAAAAATAATCAGTGCATCCCTATCAGAAATCCTAGTACACAAGCAAACTTGACAAAATATACTGGGAGAATTTAGTTACGAAAGTCAACTTGCCAAAGATACAACCACAATTGACCGTTAACATACTATAATGTTCTTCTGAAGAACCTCGCTAACAAACTATATTTAGAGTCTTTATTCGGCCTACAATTAAACCATTTTAGATCATTAGCAAGCAAATAAAAACTGGAACAATATTGTTTAACCATATTGTTTACCGTGCCAACCATGTAGCCAGTTGGGGTGTGTCTCTAAATAACAAGCTTAGTTGCCAATAAGATTATTATAGACACTAGGGAATGGATCCAGTCTAGTTATCTGAATATTATTATTATTATTACATTATTATTAAGGCACCTACTTTGGTATTTGGGTATACATTATGATAACTTGCTCTATCAATTGTTGTTTAAGTGTAAACATGTTACATTTAGTCATTTAGCAGACGCTCTTATCCAGAGCGACTTACAGTAAGTACAGGGACATTCCCCCCGCAGCAAGTAGGGTGAAGTGTGGTTCCCAAGGACACAACATCATGTGGCACGGCGGGGAATCGATCCGGCAACCTTCTGATTACTAGCCCGACTCCCTCACCGTTTAGCCATCTGACTCCCACGTAAAGCTCACAAGCTGAGCAACTTGAAAAAACTACATGCAACAAAATGTACTATACATCAATGCCAGAGCAAGGATTATAAAAAGTGAGTTGTAAAAAATGTAATACGATAAACTACTCCAGCTTTGGAAAACTGTGGGCCTGCTTAATTTATCGTCAGAATAATGTTTACGTGTTGCAAAAAAAGGATTTAAAAGACATCATTAATTCCAAAATACAAGCCATACATTATCTATCACCTTGGGGAGGTGACGAGTGAATCATGGCAATTAACAGGATGAGATGGATATCACTTGGTGGCTATGAAGGTGTGAAGACCAGTCTGGGAACTGGACCAGAACGTTCTGCTCCACACCTCTCCGCTCTAACGCTGAATGTCACCAGAAAATACTGCTGTGAGAACTGAGAACCCCACTGTGCCTTCCACGGACGACGTCTCTCTGTCCGCTGTGTTCTTGTCCTGGCCCCAGGGCAGCATGGCTGCATTTAGACCTGGCAGATTCACTTTGGGTGCAGTACCGTTGTAAGGAGGTGTCACCAACCTGGTGCAATGGGCTAAACTCACCCCCTTCCGGACTCCCATGATACTCAACAGAAACTTAAATCAGGGACGACTGATTTAGAGTCCACTTAGATGAAGCACATAAACTGGAGTGATTAAATCCATGGCCACTACAACCAAATACCTTCTCAGTCTCCAATGACCATATAACCCAGACTTGAAGCTTGTCTCTGTCTGTGTGTTTCTGTATTCTAGAAGCATTCCTTATGAAGTACATAGTTTAAAGATAATATATATCTTGAATATCTCAGATTACTCAGTGGCAAAGGTGGCAGGGATGCAACAAATGAAACTACTAGTACTGCATGTGAGATCTGTGTTGGTTAAGGGCTTTGTCTCTTGGCATGTCGGCATTGAGAGGGGAGAATCGAAAAATGTTTATGACAAAATACAACAAAAATACATGCAGCGTTCAGTGCGGCAGTCAAAAATGAACAAGTCAAAATGCCATGGTGCCATCATTCACAGTGACTGCCGAGTTTTTGTCCTGGGGTCAAAATGGAGATCTCTTCAAGATAGCTGTGAGCGTCAGTATGAGACTCTCCCAGAGACGACTCTCTTTCACCAGGATGACTCCCACTTTGAATGGTGCCAGGCTCTAGCAAAACCGGGCTGGGATGTGACATAAGACCCACTTTACTCCGCTTCCCTGAGGCATGAATACACACACTGTCTGCACTCCTCCAAGTCTAGCATGAATTGAAAGATTCAGATGCGGGGGTGTTTGGCATCACACACTGCAAGTATGAGATGGGTGGCCACAAAGTTAAACCCTCCCACAAAGCTTCTCAACAATAAGAATAATCTAATGTCATTGTGCCAATACAGCAATTTACCTACTAACCCAGCCAGAGCGACAGGACTCAGACTGGGAATCCACACCCTACTGGGCGATCATAACACATGGCATATTTTAAAATGCATGAGCAAATCAGCAACGTGGAAAAACACTAGTGTCAATTTGGTTGCGCTGTTTTTGTGTTGCTGACAGCGATAACCAATTCAAGGCAATTCAGTGGGGGGTAGTGTTGTATCGTTCAACTATTCATAGTTCCTTTACATTCACAAACTGTTTTCTATTGAATTCCATTCCTATACGTATTTTGTTTTGATTATATCGAGGTGTGCTTTTACCCAGCGGTAGAAAAGTCAACCGATTCTGAGCAGACCGTAAGATTATAAATGTAATGACTTACTTTAACACGGCGCTGTCTCCCTGTCGGACCGTGATGTTGTCCTTTGATATAGAATCCCCGCTCCTCGCTGGCACTCCTGCAGGTACAAGGAACAACAGTCTTAACCCAACGACAACAAGGCATTTCCAGGGTACGACAAAATAACCACAAATGCCCATTTTCCGTCACTGCGGAACTTCCACCACAAAAAAAAAAGAAAAAAAAAAGAAAAAACTTAAAAACGTCAAATATTCCTTCTGCGACTCGAAACTGTCGATGATGCTGTTGGGGTAGACGACCTCTATTCGATTGCCTCAATGGAAAAAAACGAACAAACAGTGTTTAATCCCGAAAACCAAAAGTATCTCTCCTAAGCCTGATGACAAAAGCGCATATTCTTTATCGGGAAATTCCAAGTACAATCACTACTGGCTCCGTACAAAACCAACTGTGTGCGTTTTTGAAGAGATGCTGACGGTCTCCTCTGTTCCGTGTATTTTAGGCTGTTTGTAATCGGCGTCAGATGAATGCACACGCATAAATGCTGCAGCCGAGTATCCTCTTGGAGAGTTCTCGCATCACCCAGCACGGCAGTGGCTTTAGAAACAAGTATGAGTTTCCTCAAATCAGTTTCGGATCCTTATTTGTTAACCGAAGTACTTTAACTTCTCCGACATGCAGCTTCGACGGAATCAAGAGTGATCACTTCATATGAGTGGCCTATCTCGCACAGCCAGTCTGCAATGCTCTGCGCGCTCAGGTTATAAACCTCTCTGAATCACTGAAGCAGATAGCGCATCATGGCAACCGCTATTCTCTTAGAAAACGAACACACACAGTCGACTATCATCGTCCTTGAGACTTGTTCGGATGCTGATGACGAGTTTGAATATTCTAAGGTCGGCATTGTTAATGCATTTCCTTGATGATTGATTGGTTGGAAAGAGCCTCTGATATAGGGGTTAGTATTGGTACTTGCCCACAGATACCCCCTAATTTACAGATGCAGTTCAATTTATTCAGAGGTGGTTGGTAGGGAGTTATGATGATGACCCATGGGCTGAAAAATTGGGCGAAGATAAGAGTTAATTAAAAAAATACATCTGCCTGGAAAGCAACCTGACTCTACTAGCTACACATCTCAATGGCTTTAATTAAAACCTCCTTCTGACCTCAGCAAATGTTAAGATGTGTAGACTTAATTATGAGGGGAGGAGGGGGGAGGCGTTAAAGGTGAAACTTTGTTGGCAACCCTGTCCAGCTGATTAAGGGGACGACATTTAGTCACAGGGCTGTCTTATACTGCACCAGTTTATCACACTGACAAACTGGATCTTAATTCAGTCAACCTGCAACCTGCATCCTCTTCATCAGAAGTCAAACACACTATGTCTGAGCTTTCCCCACCCCTCACTGATCCTTCAAAACAAACCTGGCTGAGAGGGGCTGAACATTGTGCACAAAGAGGGAAACGAACGAATGAATAGGTACTGATTGTTGACTATAGACTAATAGATAATTCCATTTCTGGAATAAAAAGCCTACTGCCTCAATAAGTAATGGAACATTTTCATTCGTGTTTACACGTATCGAGTGTGCCGACGTCCTTGATGGGAATGATGAATAGAAGTTTTGGTCCCAGGAGAGATGTAACACACAGCTCTGCTGATCTAGGACATCTTCTTTATGACTTTCTCTGAGCGGAACTGAACTCAGATGCTAGTAATCGATACTGAACCAAGTCAATAAAATATCCTCAAAGACCTCAGAGTTACAACTAAAAATATAAACGATTCTCCAATCTAACCAAAATACAAAGGGGCATGTGAACAACATAAATATATTATTTATTTAATAAATAGTTCCTGTTGTCAACAGCCTGGCTATGACAGAAGACTAAAGTTGTTTGGCAGATGATTCATTTTACAGCAGCACAACTATCCTAAATGCACATAAATCTACTTTGCACATGCTGAATCACAGTAATGAGAGTGATTAACTGGTAGATAATTTTCAATGAGATTACACATCTTCCATCATTCCCTAATTAGGATTGGTATCATATTTGTTGTTGTCGCTAGTAACCAGTTACTTTTTAGCCACCCCTCAAAGCAAACAGAGCCAGTTACTGTACTTGAAGTTATGTAGGAGGATCCTGAGTTAGATTTACAGAACTGCATTTATAAGCATTTTTCCGTTTTTCTGTAATCGTCCATATTTGTCCTTGTATTTTCATTAAGTCCATGGTACATAGTCTTTTATGCATTTAAATTGTAAGTATTTCGTTTGGCATATATGCAAAGTGAGTCTTTTCTGTGCTCCAGGCCAAAATCAGTTTATATCCTTTTGAGGACAACTGTGTGTCTAATTTAAAACTGAGGATACAAGCTTGAGGTAAAATGCATTAAGGTGGGATCCACCTGGGTGAATTCTCTCACTGGAAGGTTAATGCATCCTAGTTAAGAGTTTTTTTTATTAAAACATTTCTCAGATGGAACTCATTCCTTAATTTAAAATGAATCAGCTTTCTCGGATCAAATTTGGCACTGGCATATCAATGACAGGTACAAGAGAAAGGATTCGAGCTGTAGAAGAAAAGGTCATGCACATTTTCACATCGTTAATCGTTCAATTTCAAGAGATTACAGTACTTTGAGAACCAATCACAAGCTTTCCTAAATAATTGATGAATTCTGGAATCCAATACTCGATTCTGAACTTTACCGCGGTAAATGTCGATATTTTGGACCCTCATAGGCACCTGGGTATCGTCTAAACACAACAGTCACGTGGCAGACAAAAGGGACAAAATGGAAAGAATGTGGTATCTTACTGGCACAATTTCCTTGGAAAGTCAGTGAGGTGATTTCATTCATAGGGCTTAAATAACTGAATAGTAGGCTTGTACAAATTAGAAATCAAGTCATACACGAGTAAGGTTGTGGTTACCCTTCATAACATGAGTGAAACACAGATGAACCAATGTCGGTTTGAACCACCTGTGTTTAAAGAACCACACACATCAAGATGTGGATTAAACCCACCAACCTACTTGGCCCCTGGACATGAAATTGCAATCTCAAACCCTTTAGTATCTGTGCATCTCAAAAACTGTTGAAAACAGCGATGTGTTTCAGCCATACAGAGCTCCTCAGGGCACCAATACAGTTATATCATATCTGGAGTGCAGTACCCAATCACAGAAGAAGAAGAAGAAAGGAGCAAGACAATGTAAACATCGGTACGAATGAAATCAAACGGCAAAGTGTATACATGTATCATTGAACAGCCGAGAGCATGATAGGCTTGCGGACTGTTATCCTTACAGAAAAACAGCCCTAGCCACACGGTACCTGTGCTATATTGTCTTATTTGGATCATCAAATGTAATGTAACATTTCGTGAAAGTGGATTAAGTAATTTGCCTGAGTTGTAAGCACTTGCTTAGAAGCGAAAGCCCTCTTTCTCTCCTATTTACATATTCGATTATCTTAACTCAATGAAGATGATTGCTTTCAGCATACTTCAGGATAATGCTGGTAAATGGCTCACTGGGGCTTTGCGATCCTGCCAGCGTTTGTTTGCTGTGGCCAGCCAAATGTAAAGCGCTGTTATAAAAAGTCTGGGGGGCACAATTACGACTGGCACTGGGAAGGAAAGCGTTGGCATTGAGAAGAAAAATGAGGCTCAAGAATTCCCATTTTTCTTATCTCCAGAAAGGTCGGAGAGGTCCAAGAGAGAGTACTCTGCTGTATCTCTCTGGAAGCTAACAATGACCCATTTCCATAAACGCTGAGCTCCGTAAACAATACTTGCTTGAAATTTTCAAACACCAACATTCTCGGATGCTATCATGTTCTCCCAACTGGGAGTCTTAAAAACCTGTAAGAGTCCGATCAGAAGGTACTATCAACATTGGCTTCAGACGTGATTATAGATGCATCACCAATGGTAATGAATTGATCAATAATAACAAACGTCATTTAAAAACGAGCCATCCTGCTTGATAATTGTTTCCCAGTGGGATTTGCTTGCGGTGCAGGTAATGTATGTTCTTGAAAGGTGCTTGCCTTGACACTTTTAAGGGGAAGCATTAATTAAGAAAAAGACTCAGTTGAATGTAGCCACACACACACAAATACAAATGTTGTATTACTTCAATATTGTGTACAGCGACAGTTGATTCAGGTGATCAGAGTAGATCCAACATATTCAAAAGATTCATCTGACATGAATCTTTGAACAAATCAGTTTACCACCAACACAAAAGGAGACGAATTATGGCTTACTTATCTTATCTGGCTGGTAAACAGTCTTGTGGTTGCCAACTAAGGATACAATGTGTTTGGAAGAAACCATCATGCATTTTCTTCCCTGCATCATAATATACTGGATTGGTACAACAGTGTGTAGGTTTGTCTATACAGCTGTTACAACACATGTAGGAAGATAACATTTTGGGGGAGAAATCAGACTTGAAAAGCTTCAGGGATCTCCAAATAAGACATGATGACGTCATGTCCCTTTGAATGTCAGGTTCAGGTACGCCAAAAACCTTTCAGCGCTGTATCACAACATCAACATTTCAACATTTATTTGTATAGCCCTTTTTACACGCAAGCATGTCACAGAGGGCTTCACATACGCCCATAGAATTGCCCTAAACCAACCTAAACCCTCAAGGAAGACAAGGAAAAAATCCCTGAAAAACGGAACTACAGAACAACATGACACTAGAGCTTTATGGACATGAAATCAAATAGCTGCTCCAGCATAAAACGGAGCACATTTCTGTGAGAGGCCTCATATGTACCAGTGTAGATCACTGGTTATAATTCTGCATTGACTGTAACTTCAGTTTTACACAGTGTGTGTGTGTGTGTGCGTGTGTGTAAGTGTATGTATACGTGTGTGTGAGGGTGTGAATAGAACAATATCATATTATACTCTCTGTTTAAATTCCTTTCTGTAATTGTCTTTGACAGAAGAGTACACCATTTCACTTCAAGATTGTTTTAACTGCATGAACTGGCACTTGAAATTCTTACTGCCTACTTCAGCAAATGATCGATTCATGGTTGGCGTTTTTGTCAAAATGGCTGAAGCCATAAAATAATTTGAAAGACATACAGTCTATAAACTGATAATTCCTTTAATTACTTTGGTGGTAAATGTGTATTTCTTGACACCATCAGCTTCAAAACGATCTTGGTAAACTGCCTCAACAACAGAATCTTCAACTGCCGCAACCAGGACATTAGTCTTGGTCGTTTATAAAATACTTGAAGCTTCCGTCAGTCAATGAGAGTCTGTGAAGCCACACCAAGATTAATATCAGGCCTAACCCTGAAATCTGAACGGGGAATGGTGACTGATGTCAGACAGGGAAGGACTTCGGCCGTTCCAATCCTTCACTGTCACAAAGTTTTGCTCTGACCAGCAGAACCATCCCTCGCTGACCAATTTGAAACTGACCCTTCAGGTCCAGCCGCAAAGATTGAAGAAGGTTCCGTTTGAGTTTTCCTTTTTTACAGCGCATTATTTAGTAAAATATGTACAAATTTATTATTTTTTATTACAGACTTAATTAGATTTTGAGCCGTACCTGCTCACGAGGGAGCGGTGAAGGGTCCTTTTCTCATATTAAGAAATCACAGAATTATCTCCGGATAATGTCCCCTCAGTTGAGTATTTTCTTTCAAGGCCCTGGACGTAGTTGTAATAATTCCTCCCTCCATTTGCCATTACAGAGCCGCAATCTTTTGAATATAAACATACACATGGCTATGTCTGCAGGGCAGTTGAACGGCAATGTGCTGAGGTCAATGTCAAGATGCTTCATTATAGCATGATGGAGAAAATGTGGTGTATTGAAAATCCAGTCAAGTAGAGTTAGAGCGGTGATAAGAATTCTTTCAAAAGGTTATGCCACTTATAATAAAAACGATGAATCACCTGTAATTAATAATGAATTCTTCATGCTTCAGGTAAATAATTACAGAAAGAATCCCTGTCAAACTGACATGTTAAATTAATCCTAGCTGACATTAATTGCATACACTGTACCCAGCCAGCACTAATTATTTTTTAAGAGTTATGCAAAGGTGCCTGAAGATGCAGGCTAATTTGGTCTTTGGAGATTTGATGTTGGTCTTTATTGTCACTGAAAATCTTTCTAGCTTTACAGTTGTCTATAAACTTCAACTATACTTTCCTGACAACTATACTATAGTATGGTTAAGTACATTTATTTTATTTTTTTTTCAAAGACCCACACCAGAGACAGCTAGGGTTAAGGGGCATGTTCTGTTCACCTTCACAAACAGACCAGGGCTTGCTGGGATAAGCAGATGTCATTTGAAATCCTGTTATTTAGTGACAGTTTGCAAAGCTCAGCCGAAACACAACAGGATGCTGGTGTTATTGGAGAGGAGGTATCCCCTGTTACCAGGGCCTGGACACGGGTCAGCAGCACACCCTCTACACGGGCAGCAGCTTTGTGTTGTACATTTACATTTAGTCATTTAGCAGACGCTCTTATCCAGAGCGACTTACAGTAAGTACAGGGACATTCCCCCGAGGCAAGTAGGGTGAAGTGCCTTGCCCAAGGACACAACGTCATTGGCAGAGCCGGGAATCGAACCGGCAACCTTCTGATTACTAGCCCGACTCCCTAACCGCTCAGCCATCTGACTCTCCACTGTTGTAGCTCCCATAGCGTTTGTTCCTCCTGCAGTGGCTTCATATACTGTCTGACAGTAGCGTAGCTCTCGTTATATTAGTAATACACTGAATGAGACCATGTTGAAATCAATGAAAATGTATGAAAACAGGACCTTTGAATCACTATTGTCAATTACAGGATTGGTGGGGCTGCATCTTCTGACATATTACAGATAATAACATAAAAGCAATACTGATGAAGTACCTTCATGTTGTGTTTACAATCCCCTAGCTGTTCCAGAAAAATACCCTGCAAACATTCGTACTGTAAGTACAAACAGCTCTAAAAACCCGCTGTCTATTCGGAAGTACCTAACATACCATCACATTCATCATAAACGCATTACCTTAATTGCACGGTAGCAGTGCAGGGAATTAAAACCGTCCCTATTTCAGTGGCCCATCTTTTCATGTTCACCGTTGAAGTTAGCAAAAACCGTACTTTAAACTGAACTGTAAAACATAAACCTGAATAACATTCTGGAATGGAATGACACTGCACATTTGCAGGACAAAAGTGATGTGGCCTTGCATTTCGTTCAAATAAACAAACAATACACAGTGCTGGACTCCTCCGGCTAACACGAGCATGTCTCTAGTGCTGTGACCTTGAATAGACAGGGAACACGACTAAACTGGTTGCCAAAAAATGTCAGATTCAATCAACATCTTACAAGAAATAACGGGCTAGTATTTCACTTCCTGTTCCAGTAAACCACTGTTTTTCTGCCACAAATGCACTACAGAAGAAATGCATATCTACGTAGGACTAATGCATTTGCAATCATTTGCTTTGTATGTTTCTGATAAGCCAAATACCCAATTACCACATACAATGACTTCTATTTTGTGGTTAGGCATGGGTATTAGTTGGAAGTGCAATATTGAAAGAAGAAAAAAACATGATGGTATCGCAAAAGGATTCAACACTGTAAACAAAGAACCTCCATGAGTTGGCATACTTGATGTTAGCAAACGACAGTTTGGAATGATCAGTTGAGTCCTTTTTTAAATGTATATACTTCAACACCAGTACGACCCCCACACTGACGAGGGTGGGCAGAATTGACCTAAAGTTTCTTATCAGCCCAGGCAGCAAAGGCACAGCCACCCCTCACTCTCCTAGGAACTCCACCTGCCAATTACTTGTTTACAGGGAGTGATTTACAGGCATACACAGAGACAACATCAGAAAATACAGAGATTACGGACCCCAGTTCTGGAAATATCTTTGTCAAGAAGATGTGAGATGTTATCACAAGATTTGATTTCAGATTTCCACTGCCTCTTCCTGTTACACACACACACACAAAACAGCAGGGTTTGTTTTCCATTAGCTTGTGACAATGCTTTGAGGAACCCCAGAACACTGCTGACCTTTGCTGATCAGACTTGTGATGGTTTTCAGGCTGTGTTGTGTTTCATGTTGCACTTCTATCTGGCGTTGAAATTCACAGGTAGATTTAAAAGAGGCTTTTGGAAAAAACACCAAAAGGTAAGGACAGGTTTATGCTTTATTAAATAAATAGCAGTTAAGATTAACATCTAAACAGATCTTCTCCAGCAATCCTGGAAGTCCCAAGGTTCATGCAAAAACAGTAGGCACTGTTTCTCATATTTGAACGTATTCACCTAGTCTAGCTTTAAAGTTTAAGTTTCTATCCTTTTCCAGCTGATTTCACAACTGTTGTGTTTATAAAGGATCAGTAAATAACAATTGAGTCAATCAGCAAGGGTTAAACTCTGGATAGCACTCGGTAGTCCCGCTAAATCTCCTTTCATACTGCAGGGCAGAGGCGGTAAAAGATGCAAGAACACTCAGATTATTTGTAAAGATTTCAGACAAGCTCTGGGAAACCTAGCGGAGCGTTGTGAGATGAATTTATGATTCTGAGAGATAGAGCGAAAGATGGGGAGAGAGAGACAGAGGAAATGAGTGAGTGAGCAAGAGAGAGAGAGAGGGAGAGAGAAAAAAAGAGAGAGAAATGCCTCTGGTTGTCTCCTTCTCCTAGTTTCCTGTCTGTTAAAAAGTCTAAAGACCTACTCCAGCTGCATAGACAATGAAGACTCAATTTACTAAATTCATGCAACTAAATTATGTCTATAACTCTTTTCACTGGTTCTCTACAGTATAGCGAACAACAATGTGGAAAAGAAAATGCATATACTGTACATATAAGTATATATCCTGTATATATGAGTATATATACAGAACATGTTGGTGCCTTTTGATAGCAGTAGAGACGTTTTAGATGGTTCACACTTGACGCCATTTCAACCATTTCACACAGGAACCATGTGACATATCGTCACATGCAAGGCTGGACGTCGTAAACGAGTCCACAATTAAAGCTGTTTTCCCATGATGACATGTCATTATGCGCTTCAAAATATACACTTCCCCCGTGCAAAGCTCGGTGAAAATGGACGAAGCCACCTCCCACACATGAAATACACCCAAATCAAGGAATCTGTAATGGCTCAGACGTAACATCATGGCCATCTGGCTGGTCTGTGTGTAGACCTGTAGAGGAGATCTTAGAGGCTGGGTGACACTGGGAGCTGCTTTGAAGGATGGGCTCTCTGTTATATTAGGTTGGGGAAATTGGAAAGCACTTGACAGATCCTCTTGATCTTCATTGACTTTCATCAAAGGCTGTGGACTGCATAGGAAGATTGAAAGGATTACTTCAGAGTGTTTTTAGGGCTTTGGTGTTAAATTAGTCATGGCTTAGAACACAGAGAGACTTCCTGCCATTTACGGACACACTTGTTCAGTATCGTGTGGTGCTGGAGGGCATGAGCTCGGTGGTTCGCTTCCCCTCGCACACGAGGGCTGAGATCGCCGTGCTTCTCCTATTGAACGCGTGCGAATCTCCCCCGTCTGAGACGCTGGGAGAGCTCGCAGGAGCTGGATGGATGCTCCGTATCGATGCGTTTGGAAATAATTGTAGTTGTTGTCAGATTAGTAAAGGCGTTCTGGGAAGGAGGTGTGAAAAGCAGTTTGCGGGTAGGAGCGTTCGGGGCCATAATGGAGGAGGAAGGTTACAGAGTTACACAGGACTGTTTGTTTAAACACACACACACACACACACAGTCACATTCAAGGCAGTATACTGTAAATACTATGGCGATATTTTGTTTGCTTTAAATAGAGAAATGTTCATTATCCTTCCTTAGAAATCCTCGAGTGGTGTATTGATAAAAGCACTGTTGTGCCCAAGAATGAAAGATGATGTTTCCTAGCTAGGCATAAATACTGTATTGATTACCCATCCGCTGAGATTTTGCCGCCATTTTTCTCTCTGTTTGCAATAGACTAGCGGTGGACAGTAATCACTCCACAGTCTCCTGGAAGTAATGTTGACCATTAGAGAAAGTCTGAAATAACGAACACAATATGGTATTCGATAAATCACCGCACTAGACTTGAGGAGATCTACCCAGCTCACTGAAAGATTTACTAAGTAGAGCATGGAATGATAGCCTTTGCTACTTGCAGGCCAGAAAAAAGGAAGCCATGTTTGTTTTTTTTGGGCCCTCTCTCTCTCCTTTTCTTCTTCTTCCTTAACAGAGCAACAACTTAACAATTAACTGCCGTTTGAGAGATGCTCAGTCTGTTTCCAACTGCCATAATCATACAGACAACAGGATTATGCAAAGTAAAGCCTGGCAAGTCCGGTTTCTTAATGAGGTCCTGGGGCTCTCTGCATATGCTCCCTAAAAGAGGGATTTGGTTTGGATCGACTTCTCACTCTCCCTGGAACGGAGTGAATGTCTCCTCTTCATGAGCTGTGCATGTAAATGGGAGGTGGATCAGCGTTGAACCTGACAGGAGACTGCCTTGCTTTTTAGGGAAGCTTGATCTGAGACTGTGGTATGAATGAATCCCCTGTACAGCAAAATTGTTTTTATGTTTACATTTTTGGAGTGTGTGTGTGTGTGTGTGGGGGTGGGGGGTGGGGGGTGGGGGGCAGTGACGTTCCTCGCATCACAGCTCAAGCCCATGTCATTAGATTGTTTAATATTTTTAAGTGTGGTGACCCTTCACATTAACTGCATATTAACTACGTAGTAAGTGTAGTGTGTCGTAACACTGAATGTAGTTACATGAATTAGCCAAATGTCCACTTAATGTAGCAGTTAATACAATTCTGTCAACTAATGACAATGACTAAGTATGACATTATAAATGAAAAGGAATATTTAGGACCCAGCATTTTATCCAGCATCTGCTTGGTTGACTAAGACACGTGAGGGGAAAACACAGGAGAAACGGCGAAGGCTCTTGGCCGTATGAAGCGACTCCAACTGTCTCCATGACAGTACCACGTTGTCACTGCGTTCCCTGCGCCCATCTGTCGGACGCTTACTAAGTGTCAAAATTATGTCAGAGATGACTGATGGTGTTTATCACAAATCAGCCTTGACCTATAAGACGCGACAAACAAACTGAACTTTCGACATCTCTGCGATACAAAAAGATAAAAAGAAAGAAAAAAAGAACGGACATCTACAACGTGATGCAAAGTTCAGATTTGTCAGGAGCGGAGTTTCTTACTCCCTGAAGGGATCGACCGAGGACAAAATTAGAAAGACAATACTTGTATAAGGTAACCTAATTTTCGCTTAGTTTTCGTCTCTGACATTTTCACTTCAGTTGCTTTTAATAGATCGCTGATAATAGTTTCACATCTACAGGTTTCTGTCATGGCTCACCCATTTTGAAGGTTTTGTCCCCCACATTGCGTGACGGTCATAAGTGAAACAGACTTAACGCAACCTTTTCAGGCCACACACTATGACAATAGTTTGTTTTCGGACTCCGGTTAAACTTACTGGTTATATACTGATATAGCCTAACTGATATAACTCTTTGGTTAACCTGCGCTTGAGCTATCCAACAAGATACATCATCTTCACCATAATCAAGAGACTGGACTGAGTCCATCTGCACAGTTTGGTCTCAGTCCCAGATCATGCAAAAACAGGTTTAATGTTCCAAATCTTCCCCTTGAAAACACAGCAATATATATCTGTATATCCTTCTTCTCACAAGGAAAGTGTATATTAGCATATATCTTTTCAATTAATCATGCTTATGTGTGTTTTGATCTGATGTCATTATGACATGTAAATCACAAAGGTTTTTTTTATTCAGTAAATCCTTTTGTACGGCGCCCTGAATACATTTTTGATAAGCGGGACCAGGAGGGAGATGAGAGGAATAGCCTTTCTCTAAAAAGAAAAACCAAGGAAAACCAAATTACTGCTCTCTCTCTCCTTCCCTCCCCCTCTTTCTTTTTGGTACCTGTATCCAAATCCCTCTGACGGAAAGTGATTCTTCTCTGTTCACTCTGTTCTTCTCTGATCTGCATCAGAGGAAGTTTAAACTTTTTGTTTTTATTTCCTCGCTGAATCACGTCGTCTGTGTGAGCCAGTTTTCAGACGCAAAGAATCTGCAGAGATGTGTCATTCCCCGCTGAGGCAAAATCTCTCTCAAAGTAAACGTGCATGGGTAATTTGACACGTCAAACAACAGCCAAAGTAGTTTGAGAAAACGGTGTCCTGTGATAAAAAGGGTGAATACTGAATACTCCTCCATTGTCAGTTTTATCTCACTCAAAACATTACAAATAACTGCGACCCACTTGTGACACTCAAACATGCATGTCTATCTACCATTGGTCGTCTCATCCAGTTCAAGCGTAGTATGGGATGTGGTAGATGTAGAAGAAGTAGCGATCATGATCCAGGCCACTGGCACCAGGTAGTGCATTTACATTTTAGTCATTTAGCAGACGCTCTTATCCAGAGCGACTTACAGTAAGTACAGGGACATTCCCCCGAGGCAAGTAGGGTGAAGTGCCTTGCCCAAGGACATAACGTCATTGGCACGGCCGGGAATCAAACAGGCAACATTCAGATACTAGCCCGATTCCCCACCGCTCAGCCACTTGACTCCCCTAGTAGTACATTATACAAGACACACCTTCACCCTCCCCACTTACAAACACTTACAGTGGAAGATCCTGGGGTTAAACCTCCACAAACACCTCTCAGTTATGACTCGTTAGGTTGTCAGGAAGGATCCAATGTTATTAAAAGACTTGAAAGAGGAGGGTAGTCTAGTATGAAGTTTTACACTAATAAACGATACTGTACAGCACGGTGTGATTTGTGTTTGTCTTGGTATCACACTCGCACAGTCCCTGTTGTGATCGTGATCGTCGGAACGGAGTGATTCAGTCGTGAATCACCATTTGATGCAAGTGTGCGTCGCTCGGTCTGAAAACCTTGGGTGTCTCTCTAGGAGAAGGAGGGGAAACACGAGAACATGACGCATCCCTCTGTCTCTAAGCCTCATCCAAGGCTGCAGAGTCCTCACCACCAGGCTGATGGGGAACACGAACGTGCGGGGAGATAAGTCCCGTTCCTCCCTGATTATGTCGGCAGCAATCGTCTCCTTTGTCTTCTTTCCCGGGGTTTGGGGGCCTCGTCCTCTTTAACACAGAAAACAGACTCCTTTCATAACCTGTCACGCGAGACTTAATGGCTTAGTAACACAAGAGAGACTCATTGGCTGGGCTGTCAGATTCTGCTTCAGTCTATAATATCATGTACCTCAACCAGAAATTCCCACACTGGGGAGGAAGAAAAAAGAAAAAAGGAAGAAAAAAAAACGACTCCAAAAGGTCCTTGCCGTAAACAGCTTGAATGTCCGGTTCTCACAATGATTTATAAAGATCAGATTCAGAGCTGATTCACCACCTGGCCTGTCGCAGAGGATCCCATCATTTAGAGAGATAGCTAATTTATGATCCACTCAAGGGCATTGTTTATTTAAGTACAGCTGCCCATGATGCACTGCAACGGCAGTCATTCTCTCTGGCAAGTCGATTAACCTCAGCAGCTACAAGTGGGAATGGAAGGTGCTAACTCCGAGAGGCTGGCCTCTTTCCTGTAATGACTGGAGCAGTTGGGGTCAAACCATCGCCAGCCACTCCGGAGCCAGATCCTGGTCTTCATTCACAACTAAAAAAGACACATAACTCACCAAGATAACACCCTCCTACATAACCTGGTGCCTATCAGCACCTACACACCAGGCTGGTGCCCCAAAGATAATCTCCATGGTGTTAATACTCTGGTAAGAGAATACATATTTCCCATATTTCTCTCTCTCTCTCTCTTACTCTCTATCTATCTCTCTCTCTCCCTCTCTCCTTCTTTCCCTCTCTCCCTCTCTCTCTGGCAATTTCAAATCACATTTGAGGGCAAGAACATTATCTGGGGCTATGGCAGGAAAAGGGCTGAAATACACCCTGGATATTTCCATTACGTGAGCCACCGTCGGATCCTAAATGTTAATTATAGATCAACATTACAGTGACAACCAATATATTTATATTTATGTAAATTAGACAAGAAAATATTAAAGCTGTGTTGCAGCAGAGTAAACATGACCAATTCACAGCTGCAGTGAGATATGATATAATAATCACCACGTGCAAAGGTCATCGCTTATCTTAATGAGATGTGTTTTTGAAATAAGTTATCAATACACAAATGCTTAACAATAGGTCAAGTCAGAATGCGAAATGTGAGTACAAGCCAAATGTAAGACAACATTTACACATGCAGTAAGCCTTTTTTTCCTACTTGTCACAACTAGTACACAAATAAAGTAGTTGTAATGTTACTATGGGTACTTCAATATTATATTAAACAATATAAAAAGACTAAGACAGTTGCTGTGTTTATCACAGCAGTTCACAAAGAAAGCAGAAAAACAACAATTAATTACATCCCCAAAGAAGTTATTTAGGCTAATTTTTGTTGAGTGCGACAACTATGTGTTTTCTTGAGTGTATCTTAAGACATAAACAACTCAGCTGCAATAATGTTGCAACGTAATTGCAACTTGCACTCTACGGAAAATAAAACCAACAACAGCCACGATATGATCCACAAAAGTATCCACAGAATTTCAAACCTGAGACAAGGGGAGCACAAATGTTAAGTGGGAGAACATTGTTTGTAAAAGGATTGACTAATTAGCCCAATACTACAGTGCAGGAGCTCAATTATCTCAGTGACACGGATCTCCCTGAAGCGAGCTCTTTAAACATCCCACAGGAGACTGGATGAAGGGTATGCATGGTCCCTGCATTCTATATGATTACTGCTGCTTGTTCTCCCAAACCTTTCTACCACCCCCAGCCCCTTCCCTCCCTCTCTCCCTTACTCCCATGTTCGTTAGTTTCCGTTCTCTGTCACTCACCGGTTTGCCATGGAACTCCCAACTCTCTCTCTCCCTCCCAAAACGCTCTTTTTCCCTCCTTCTGTCTCCCTCTCCCTCAGTGCTCCATCTCCCTCCCTCCCTCCCTCTCTCTCTCTCTCTCTCTCTCTCTCTCTCTCCCTCCCTCCTCTCCCTTCTCTCTCTCTCCCCCCCGCACGCTCTTTCTCCCTTCTCTCTCTCCTTCTCCCTTAGTGCTCCATCTCCCTCCCTCCCTCTCTCTCTCTCTCTCTCTCTCCCTCCTCTCCCTTCTCTCTCTCTCCCCCCCGCACGCTCTTTCTCACTTCTCTCTCTCTCTCTCTCTCTCCCTCCCTCCTCTCCCTTCTCTCTCTCTCCCCCCCGCACGCTCTTTCTCCCTTCTCTCTCTCCTTCTCCCTTAGTGCTCTCTTCCTCCCTCCCTCCCTCTCTCCCTGTCTTCCACCCCAACTCATCCTTTCCCATCAGATTAGGTGCAGCTGGGTCTGCCTCTTGGTTCTAATTGCTCAGTGGGGGGTGATTGACATCTGAATTGAGGACTGCCAGAAATCTGAATATTAATCGGGCGTAGGTGAGAACTTGTAGGTGTCTTCATGTCACATGCTCACTTTCATTAGACTGAATCATTCTGGAACCTTACCTTTCTGATCCCTCGAGGGATTATAAACAGCCTGTCATGTTCCATGAGATTTCAAGCGAATATTCCGAGCCGCTCTGGTCTTTTGAAGGAGCCTTGAGAATGAAGGGGGCAAATTGGGTGACTATCAACCAATTTTCGTTCTGTTGGCTGACACCGTCACTTCCAGCGGAGAGGAGAAGCATGATTTTTTTAACGTTACGTCAAATATTTTGTTGTAAGAGGGGGGTAAACCTTCATTCTGGGAGTTCCCCGGCTTGTATCAAGTTTGACAGCTCCACGGAGTTCACACGAGAACTATCTTCACACGAGAACTATCTTCACACGAGAACTATCTTCACACGAGAACTATCTTCCTTCTGAGCCAAAAAATGTGTCCATCACAGTTGTTTCTTGCAAAGTAAATTGACATTTTAGTCATTTAGCAGACGCTTTTATCACTGCAAAAGCTGCATTTTGGAAAGAATGTACAACAGATTGCTTGATATTCATCTCTTGTCATTTAGTGTTCATTCACAAACTGAGACCCAGTTCTGGTTACAACCTCAGTAGTTTGAGAACTTAAATCCAGGATCAGAAGTTTAGAGTTCTAACAGTGTTCCGGTGGTCTGAGTCAAGAAACGGTCTGTATTCAGCAGACAAAGTGCGGTAAACCCTCATCTCAGCTAGCAGCCCTGGTGAACAATAACAATATCAAACAAGCAGTGATTACAAAACCTCTGTGACAATTTATGTAAGGATCGTGTAATTTGTTTCTTATTTAATTTTCACTTCACAGAACTTCTCTATGACAACAATGTACATCTGGAGGACGTTGAATAACACCCCTCGAACGGTATAGCCTACTTCCGTTCGTTCACGCTGAACAGCACAGACCAAAATAAGACTGAGGCTGATAGTGCCTTTGTTTATGGCTCTATTGTAAATACACTCTGTGGGACGGCAGGGCTGTCTCTTGTTTGAACAAGGGCTATTTCCCCAGCTGTGATAAGCAAACTCAACATTTTGTTTACTGTGTAGTGTTTCTCGGAGGGTTTAACAATAGGGAATACTCTAATTGTTCTCTCTGGCTGTAAAAGAAAAAAGAAAAAGACAAGAAATATAGAAAAAAAAAGACACAAAGCAGACAAGATTCAATCGCGATCAATGGCGTGTTTATTCCTTGTCGGAATTGTAGGAATTGAGGCAAACAGACGGGTCGATTAATAAAACGCTTTCTGAGGCGGATGTTTGTCCGTGGAGTCAGCAGGGTCTGGATCTAAGGCTCACACAGGAGAAGATGACAGTTGGAAAGTTAATCCTCTGGAATAATTTGGTCTCTGAACTTTCATATTATCTGCCTTCTGCCTATGACTCAAATGCTTAAGCCTGCTTTGACAGGTGAATACCAGTCTGCAACCATCCGAATAATGTAATTGGACAAGAGGCACAACCTTTTTCAGCCTAAGCCCACATGGCGTGTAGTATGTGGCACTACAGTGGGGTCTTATGTTTTTTAGATGAAGAAGTTGTCGGCCATTTTGATTCTGCGGGCAGGTTGAAGAAGCCACACAGCAGGAATACGCCGGCACAGCGGCTTCCTTGGTTTCGCGGCACTGAGTGATGGTGGCTGGCATTATTTACTGTTAAACCGTCAGTACACAATGACAACGCATAGCTTTATTTAGTACGTTCCCTCAAGTATGGGAGAGAGACACACACCTGCTCGGCTAGGGACAGGAATTGTTGTTTATCTATTCAAGTGAGTAAATAAACATGTCAATCAAAGAAAATAAATAACAAAACAAGCAAGGATTAAATCCCCAATGTTTTACTGTTGGAAAAAACGGGATTGTTTCGAATGAAGAGTTTTTGCTACACCGGTTATGATTAAATTGAGGCAAGACATATCTTGTCCCTTGTTTGTCTGCTCAGGGTTAGCTAGAATGACAAGCACAATAACTATCTTATGTTTCAACGATCTCAATTGGGTGACACAGCCTTAAGTTTGCATAATGATTAAATCCACCACAACTATAATGTTGCTACAGGTATTTTAATTAGGGACAACTGTGTGTTTACATACAGTAGGTACAGTTTCAGGAAAGCTTCACTTTAGGAAAGGAGTCTTTTCTATCCTTACAACTTGTATTTTCAGTCAACACTTTGAAAACACAAAGGAGATGTGACAACGCCAATTTAAAAGAGTAAAAGTAAAGTGTTAACCGAAAATAATTTTCCTTCACGAAGATCCACTGTCTTAACACCACTGAAAACTGGTAGCACATATTGAAAGCAGCGTATTAAAGACCGATTTATCTTTCATTTTAACAATCCAAAAAGATGAGCCTCTCTTTCTAAAACACATTCATAATCTGTTATTGCATTTCCGTATTGCTGTATTCACATTGTCCTCCTCTCTCCAAGGCTATGCATGCAAATAAAACATGTTAACCTCAGTAAGACAGGCATGCTCCAATCCTGCCCATCATTCCAGATATCATTTTAAAACGACAATATTTCCATACAGCAGACAAGCGTCGATAAACAAAGAAGCTTAGCTGAAAGCTTTTCTTTTCTTTAACAGCAGAGCTGTGAGCTCACCGTCTCCAAGGCCCTGTCTCTAAGGCTGTCTCCCCGCAGCAGCGGAATCAAACGTACAGTGCCTTCCTCTACAGCTCCCACCTCACACATGAAGTAGGCTAAGGCCTTGAGAAGTCCCCCAACTTACTTATCTCAGCAGTTCGGCTGCACATGAAAATGCCCCATCCCTTGTGGACTTCAGTTTTAATGTACTTTTTTTTTTTTTTCAATGACCTGCTGAGCGTGTGAAAAGTTACAAAGATACTGTTTCTTGGTACAGTGCTACCCACTGCGAAGCTAAATTATAAATCGCTCTCAGCTGTTTTTTGATCTGTTACCAAGGAGCACAACTGATCCTGTTTTATTTTGTCCTGTAAAAGGTTTTCCATACATCCATTACCTAAACAACCTCATTTGAAATGATCTTATTTCCTAATCTGCTCTTTCCAGACAGCGATTTAATAATATTTGTGTTTTTTATGACGGTAGGAATAGTTGGAGTGTCACTCAGAGATTAAGGGTGTTAATAAATGGATTTCAAATAGGTACTATCATCAAGCCATTCCTCTTATGCACACCTGTTATTATATTATAGCGATATGCTATCACTACCTACAACATCCAACACATATCCCTGCACAAGACACCCCCCACTCACAACCACACTCGCACTGATCTCACTGGCACCCCAAGCAAACCGTCATATCGTTACCATGAGTTCCCACAGAGAGAGGGATTAGGGGACACTGTGTGTTGGACCCTTCCTGTCACTAATCACTGTCCAGCTCCCAGGACGCAGACCAGCCCCGTCTCTGTCCCCAAGTCACCCCTCAGTGCCACCCCTCGACTTCCAACCCCCAGCTAATTTCCGACATGCCCTCGACACCTTCAGTTTTCCTCCGTCTAATCCCAAACTGCCACTGGGCGGTCTCTTCCTGCCCTAGTTTAACTCTCACATCCTCCTCTCCCCTCTGATTGCACTCACCAACCAACCCCCCCCCCCCCCCCCGAAACCCTAGAACGAATTTCAATTTGCCTTTCATCGGGGTTTAGGGGGGTTCATCATGATTTCGCTGAGGACGCAAACAATTAACTACAAGCCGTAAAAAGAGAAGCTTGTCCCCTCACTCTCTCTGAGCAAACAGAGAGATAGTGAAGGGGGGGATGGGGGAGAGGGGGAAGAGAGAAAAGAGAGGGGGAGAGAGAGAGAGGGGAGAGCGAGTCCTAAACAGAGACTCCTTCTCCACCAAGTATTTATAGTTCTTCTTTCTCTCTCAGTGAAAGAAAATGCTAATCTGTAGCCGGCATCTCTTTGAAGTCTAAGAGGATACTTGAGGTGGTTTATTTGTGGTCATGTTGCAGGAGTCTAAACCCAGTCAAGCACCACCAAACGGCCCTCCGTGGACCGGACCGACAGCATGTTAGTCGCAACAAAAAAACAACAACGGCTGTGGCCTGATGTCGTGTTGCTTTGACGCAATGGTGCCAGATTGTCAATGCTTAATCATCAGACAGGGCAAACTTCTGAAAGCAACTCTTACCCTCTTAACGTGTTCTCTTCGTATTTCCTTAATGAGCAGTCATAATGAAATCTGCTTATTCCGCCGTCGTTTGATGCTTACGGCTCATTAATGACATGTCGGCCCGACATGACACTGCATTCTGCTTTAGAGCACCGGGCATGGTAACGCATTGTGCGTCTGCATAAGGATACACATTTTCATTTCAAAGACAAACAACAAATGCCTGTGCTGAGAACAACATTTGGAAAATAGGTCATGGAATGGGCTTTTAGGAGAGTGGATGGTGCTGTCTTGCCCCCTAGTGGTCAACTCTGTCATTGCAGCAGAAGTATATCCTCTCCAGGGCACATGGAGTTTAGACAATATAGACTCTACTTGTCAACAAACACTGGTGATTACAGCACAGCATTGTGATTTATAACTACAGTGCATAATGTAGCCATGGGGAATCAGATCAGTTATATATGCAGATTGCCTTGAATTTCCTGGTTTATGTTCGGGCGCATTGTGGATCTTATCAATCCTCAGGTATCGAGATCATGCTTTGAAAAAGGTTGGTCAGTCAAGAAAACAGATAACTGCCTCATCAGATCAAATCTTTGCATCTTTCCCCTTGTAAAGAGTCTTGTTAGGATACAGGCATGATCTAGTGAGCCATGCGTCTCATTTGACTAGATTTGAATCAGCTACTATTTCTTTGGGATCATTTCATATCTATCTGATTGAGATGACTCTACCCTCCCTGCGTGGTTTCTCAATAAGGCCCAAAGCTTTTCGTTTCTATACGACCAATCCCTGAACTAATTACAGGCCCAAGCCCCAGGAAGCTCTACACATCTCTCAATGATTACAGTGTTTACACAACTGGCCAAACCCGACACGTATTTACACACTTGTTTGCTTTCTTTTATGGCACACGAAAGGTTTCATGACTGATGATGTCACTTCATCACCACCACGGCATATGATTACGAAACGGATGACCTTGGAAGTCTACTCATGGCATTCACGGTTGTTAATCTGAAGGATATTCATATTCCACACGAAGAATTGCATGATGTATGTAAAGAGCCGTGCAAAAGGATGACTCTGTACGATTGTGCAGGCGTCAAATTAAATACATCCTGAGAAATCAAAATCCCTGTAAGCTTTCCAGTTCTGGTTTCTAGTCTTCCCCTCATATGAGGCTGGCAGTTGTGATCCTCTCTATGAATGTTGACACAAGGGAAAAAGGACAAGATCTCTTCTACCCCTCCTTTTCTCTTTCCCTCCCTCTATCTCCCTCCCCCTATCTCCCCCTCTCTCCCTCTTTTCTTCCCCCTTTCTCCCCCACTCCCTTTTCCTCCCACTATCTCCCCCTCTCTCACCCTATTTATCCCTCGCCTCCCTCTCCCTCTCCCTCTCCCTCTCCCTCTCCCTCTCCCTCTCCCTCTCCCTCTCCCTCTCCCTCTCCCTCTCCCTTTCCCTCTCCCTCTCCCTCTCCCTCTCCCTCTCCCTCTCACTCTCACTTCCTGTCTCCTAAGCCGTCTCCTAAGCCCCCCCATTCACACACAGACTGTGTGACTCTGTCATGTCTATCCAGTGGTGCTGTCATGCCACACCCACAGCCTGTTAGCAGACACACACAGTCTCATCTACGACATGTCTGGGTTTGACCTCCACAGAAGGCGGCCGCGGCCCGTCGTCAGGGACGAGCCGATCCCGTCGTCAGGGACGAACCGATCCCGTCCTGAAGATAAGCGCGTCGGCAGTCAGGCGGACGTTCATCGCAGCCGTGTCTGCGTGTTCTGCGACAGCAGTTTGGTTGTTTTGACACAAGCGCACAAGTCATCATGTGTAACCTATTGTAATCATCGCTTCATTTCTCCTGTCTGATGGAGTACCTTGATACGGCATTGACAAAGAGACTCTGGACAGCTTGCAACCTACAAGCACAATAGCTGCTAGGCTAACCATCAGAAACGTGATGATACGGGCCAAACTTTGACAAAAGAAACCCACCTATCTTATTTGTGTCAGCAACTCTGCCAAGTATCGACAAACTGGCAGACTTCATTATGAGAAAGTAAGTACAGTTCCTATCTGTTCTTATGTGCAGTAGAGTTAAGGTAAGGCACTGAAGTTAGCTTGCTGTTCTAATATGCCTACGTACTGTTTGACCAAGCAAGTACGCAGAAAAAAAATGAAAATTACGTTCATTATGTGAAGCTGTGTCACTTGTTATAGTGACCTTGTAGATGTATTTTCTCCTCAACTAAAATGTTAACAGTTTCTGTACAAACAAGCCTTCGAGACAATGTCGAGAGGCACTACAGTCCAATATACTGAACAACGCAATGCACGAGCACAGAAAAAACTAATTAGCAAGCCGTTTGATGGCTTGATCTCTATCTAATGCTCAATCATCCAACAAGTGATGCATATATAAAAATAAAACATTGTGCCATGTCTTTCTAATGACAAACAATTCATACAAAAGTATATTCCGGTATTTTCTACATCACTATACTCTTCAATTTCTTTAATAACCCTTAATGTTCTGACTTCCATGTCAGGAGTCCACCTAAATAACTGTGGATTAATACCCTTGCCTGTCTGCGTTAGATGACCCCCTGTGAGGTTTTTTATTCTTAAGTGGGCGATTGTATCTAACCTGGGGTTCCTTTTAGACAACTGGGCTGTTTCCACAATGTCATTACCGGCTGATGAAAGTGCGTGGAAATGATAGGTGTGAAGCTCCAGAGGGTCGGGTTCCTCATTAGAGGAGGAAGGCTGCAATCTTGGGCTCCCTGATTTCCATCGTATTATCTCCCAGATGGGAGGTCAGACGAGGAGATCCGTGAGTGGCGCTATCTCCGCGGCATGAGGGAATTGATTTGTTTATGGCGGGTTTGTGTGCCTGCATTTCGTGTTTTGAGTCGGAACACACCACGTGATCCGTTTATAGACGATAGAGAGAGTAGTCTTACCAACGTAAAATTATAGTCTGTATTGAAATCGCTAACCGGTCGAACATTTTGCAATAGGCGACTGCTTAAGCTTATAAACTATAGTTTAACTATTCTTTGCTCTCTAAAATACACGGACAAACATGACCATGCAAACACTAATTGACATGACCATTTTGTTTAAACAACAAAGATTATCCAACATACTCTTATAGCTTCTCTCACTTGTTCCAATTAGATTCGTGAAAAAAGTAAGGGGATTTTCAAATTTGGGAGTGAAGGGGTCCGCTTAGTCCGTCTGTAACCGTGGGGCAAAAACTTGAATTCTGAACAGTAAACACTGGTGTTTTTCCTCCTGTAAGTGATGTGTTGATCTGGACAACATTTCATATTGATAACAGCATTGCAGAGCTGCAGCAAATGGAGTTGGTTACCGTGGGTGACGACGTGCGGTGACCTTAACAAACAGTGATAAAGTGGAAATGGGGTGCCAAAATCAAAATACCATCTCTGACAGGCAGGCTCAGCTGGTAAGATTCGTCTGAGGGGAAAAAATGAATTGCTTTGTTGAAAAGAGCTACACTATTATATCTCCCAGACTGCACACAGCTCCCCTTTACCATTATGTGTGGCTCTACTGGGAACTCCCAGTTAAAGATATTTGTTGAAATAAAATTGTAGGCTACACTACGCCTACAAAAGCACACCAAGATTATTAATCTTTTACATGGCTTCACTCACAACCATACTCTAATATTTATTGTAGATTCACCTTATAAAACAACAACCTGACGATAACACGTCTCCAAGTAAACAACTTCAACTGACATTTACCAACACTAAACATGTTTTTAGAAACATTACTCCTTTCAACAGTTATAAAAACATAACTGTATTTTAAACTGTCGTGATGGCTCGTGTGTTTTTCCCTTGGTAAGATTGATCTTCTTGTACACATCCAATATCTCATCTCACCAATCCTATTTTTCCAGTCTAGACGCTGGATTTCAACCACGTGAGATGTCAATGATTTATTTGTTGACAGTTTCTGAGCTTTCAGACTGGATGGCAGTGACCAAGAGAGCAAATGCTAGCTTCAACACAAACAATGGGTCTTCGATATCCTTTTTCTGAAGAGTTCTTTAGTAACAACACATCTAAATTGCTGTTCACACAATGTATGAATGCAAGTAGCACCACATCGATGCAGTACAAATATGCAGGATGAAAGTTTTCTGTAAAATAGTACATGGTCTCTTTTTATTTCTTTTTTTCATTTTGCCTAAGGCCCTGAGGTTTTTTTTCTGCATTAGATTCAGATAA
Organism: Hypomesus transpacificus; assembly: GCF_021917145.1. Taxonomy (NCBI): domain Eukaryota; kingdom Metazoa; phylum Chordata; class Actinopteri; order Osmeriformes; family Osmeridae; genus Hypomesus; species Hypomesus transpacificus. The sequence goes on from NC_061079.1 coordinate 1,579,435, forward strand.
CACGAGCAGTCAGAGATTGCACTTAATGAGACTAAGACTACTGCAGCAACATGCTGCAACATATTACAAGATCCATCTTGCAAGCAAACAGGGCCCTCTGCTTCTGTTGCTAAACCCATTTGTTTTCGAAGCTGTGCTTTTATTTTACTGCTTTGTCTACCGCGAGCATCAACAGAAGTTCTAAATATCCCAAAGTGAACTGCAAAACAACAATCTACTGTGATCTTTCTGTTCCATTAGATGACCTGTGTAATGACTCTGGGCTAATCGAGAACGGGGACAGAATTTCTAGAGAGGCAGAAGTGTTGCGCAACAGTGTTTTGGCAAGAGCATTAGTATTCCAAATGGTGACAAACATTAAGGAAACAATTTAAACCTAATGAGGTCTTAATAGCACTTGATAACACACACACACTCTCTCCGGAGGCCTCATAGTATTAATAAACTAATTCTGTCAAAGTCTTTGAGAAACTACTGAGGTTGTAACCAGAACTGGGTCTCAGTTTGTGAATGAACACTAAATGACAAGAGATGAATATCAAGCAAGAGAGAAACAAAAGTGACTTTAAAATAATAGCCGGAGGGAACGCCCATGGCTGGCCTTCGCCCTCTCTGAATAAGGCAGATATGGATTCATTCACCTTAATGATTTCCTGTGTGTAAATGACTCTGATTAAAATGCTGCAGAGAAGTGACTCCAATCTCACAGTACCCTTTGGAGACAAATGACGCCCTTAGCTGTTCCGGATGCCACATTTTTCCTTACTTTCTTACCAATAAGGAAGAAAGATGCAGTGGAGACAACATCAACTGGGTTTAACTAATTTGCAGACATTGGCCTCTCATGGTCAACAAGATTTGTTTTCTTCCCTAAAAACATTATACATATAGAAAATGTACAGATAATCTACATGACATTACATTTAGCCATTTAGCAGACACTCTTATCCAGAGCAACTTCAATAAGTACAGGGACAGTCCCCCGAGGCAAGTAGGGTAAAGTGCCTTGCCCAAGGACACAACGCCATTTGGCTCGGACGGGAATCGAACTAGCGACCTTTAGATTACTAGCCCGATCCCCTAACCGCTCAGCCACCTGACTCCCTAATCTAGCACAAGACATGGCATCAACCACAATTGTTTCCAGCAGATGTCACTGTAACATAATGTAAATTAGAATTCAGCAAAAACCCTGACTCTTGGCAACAAGGAACAATGCCCTTAATCTCCAAGTCTCTCAACCAAGCTTTTTAATGATCTTTTACATGACTTATTTCACATCCTACTTTTGGTACACTGCTATGCACATTTGAATGAGAATTCAAGAAAACATAACTTGACTTTGATAACCAACATAGGGTAACTCAATCATATTACTCACGACCATGTCCTGTCCTTCCAAAAGGTCTGATGAACTGTATGATTTGTTGGAACTAATCATTGATTTATTTCAGTCATCTTTTCACTGACGGAAGAGGTGATTAACTGCCAAGGGCGTCTTGCCATCGAAGAAAAGCCATCATTTGTTCAGAGACAAACGGGGAACACACCAGGAGTGTCATTGCTAGTATGTGTCTGCTAGTGAATATGCCAGGGGTTGGAACAGGGAAGTCACTTCTGATAACCTTTGAGGAGTATTACCATATTGTTCTGACCCTGGATAGTTATAATCAGTTATAGCTATAATCTTATAGTGCCAGATAAAGATAACCTACCTTAAAATGAGCAATTACTGAACACACAAATCAAATTTAATTAATAAACCTCACGTGTAATGATTAAACTGTGTGCTCTAAAATCAAACATAACTTTAGGCAGCAGTTCTCCATCGGGAACCCATTAAGACCATGATTGAAGCCATGACACAATCAAAGAATAAAGGAGAACGAGAACATTCATTTTCTACATTTCGTAACACCAACAAATGTAATCCCTCGTGTGTCTGCAGCTCTCTGTAAACTGAAGAACCCCATCGAGGTTTTGTCCATCTCTAAGGCAAATGTCATCCGGACAGGGAGAGAGAGAGCATGTGGTGAGTCGTCGTCTGAGCCCTGAGCTTCATGGTCATTTTAACTCTTCTCTTCCAGCACCACAACATGCACCATAGTGCATGTTGACCCTGGACATGGACAACAGCCAGAATGCAGTTGTGCCAAGCCCCACTCCCTTCCCCTCCTCCCACTTCCGTCTCACTTCTCTCTCCCTCCCCCTCTCTCTTCCCCACTTCCTCCCCCTCTCCCTCCCCCTCTCCCTCCCCCTCTCTCTTCCCCACTTCCTCCTACCCCCCTCCTCCTCCTGTCCCCCTCCTTCACCCCCCCCCTCCCATTCTTCTCCCCCTCTCTCTCTCCTCCCCCATCCTCCCTCTTACCCCTTCCTTCCACCTCCTCCCCCCATTCTCTCTTCTCCCATCCTCTCTTCCTGCCCCTCCAGGGGTGGGCATGGAAGCAGCACTGCCTGGCTTTTCATCCAGGTCCCATCAATCCTATGCTGGGAAATTGTATTAAACCGAGTATTACCTTGCCAGCTAAATTGGCAATGTAATTAATTTATGGGTGGAAATTAAGGTAATTACCATCCATGCGTGAGAGAGATATGAAGGAGTGGTTCATTAAAGGAGTGTGCTTGAGAGAAACAGAGTGCTACTCAATTAAGGACACAGCATCTTGTTCGTGAAAGCGCATGAAACATTCAGGGTACACACAAAAGTTGTATTAGCCAATTTAGATCAGCGCAAACAAACGGCAACTCCTTCAAAGCATGAACAAACGGTTTGAAAGCTGGCGGCCAACGTGTTGCTGTCAGTGGTTACAAGGGTGTCCTTCTAGCGCTGTGGTTTGTCAGTAACAACTGAGGAATGCCTAAGGCCTTAATCCCTCGTGCCGCCTCTATTTGAATGTGTCTTACTCTCCAGTGGACTATTGACTCTCGCCAGAGGCAAAGGCAGGTGAGGTAGTGTTTTTGCGCGATCAATCCTTTTAATTAAATCAGAGTGCTGAAGCGTAAAAAAGAAGGATTCAGCAGGAGCAGTCCGCTCTCATCTGATACCGTGAGCCGGAGAGTTTTCTGCGAATCAACGCCAAATTTCTCAATCACGTCTGCAGTAGGTGAAACTTTTCAAAAGAGAAAAATCTGCGTCGATAGTTTGTTGTTCCAAAGTGTGAATACTACTCTGGTGTACATAAAGGTTTGGGTTAGCAAATTCCACTAATATTGACCCATAGACATTGACTCAGCATACTGATAGTTCTAAGGTTCTTTCTCAATAATTTTTGTTATCTCGAGGGGGAAAGTAATGAACTTCTGAAACTGGCAGTTTTTCACACGCAGCAGGGAAGTGAAGTCCGGATCACAACGTTTAAAACATGACTATCTCCTGCTCCAGGTTCACCCCGTGTCTCCCTATCTGTCCCCCTCTGTCTCCCTATCTGTCCCCCTATCTGACAGCATCTCAGTGACCTGGCTCCTCGCTGCGTGGACGTTCACTGGGGGCTGGTGGTGTCTGTCAACAGCAGGAAGCAAAAAGCACTGCTGCTCTGTTGTTAGACTACAGGGGGATTTGAACCCGAGCAGTCCTTATGGAGGGAGGAGGAACACAACTCCATTATCAGAGCAGGGAACTATACCCGGGAGTCAGATGGCTGAGCGGTGAGGGAGTCGGGCTAGTAATCAGAAGGTTGCCGGATCGATTCCCAGCCGTGCCACATGATGTTGTGTCCTTGGGCAAGGCACTTCACCCTACTTGCCTTGGGGAATGTCCCTGTACTTACTGTAAGTCGCTCTGGATAAGAGCGTCTGCTAAAATGACTAAATGTAAAATACAATCATTACATTTATGGGTGAATTAGTGTAGGAATGCGCATATGTAAATATACATGGATGAAGGTTGTTCAAATTGCTTCGTTTGAATGGAATAATCCAATATTTCCAAACTACATCAACTGTGCTGCCTTTCCCACTTGGGATGTGCAGACCGCGACTGCTGAATGTTTTAGCTGAATATCTCAAGACGAAGCCACCTGACCCCACACAGCTGTGTGGATCCTTGATTAGATCCTCGTTCTCCGTCCAAACTGAATAATGAAAAGGCCACAATCTAGGAAACCTACTCTGCGAAATGTATATTCACAGGCATGTCTCTCCTATCTGCAGCAAGGGGCAGCAATTGGAAGTAACTTGCAATCTTTACGGCAATTATTGCTGATTGCAGTCAGTTCATTTTTTTGTGGATAATTATACAGGCAGACACTGCAAGCTTGACTAACACTGCCCACATGTGTCCGAGTTCTTTATTCTTCTAAGGCATGCACGATCATTCCACACCATGTTTTCAGGAAATGAGAAGGCTATTTACATTCCAAGTAGGCAACAACATTCACCTCACACACATCACAGCCTTTTCAAATTCAAGAATAAATATTTTTTTAATGATCAGGGAAAAAAACTATTACAATGGTACATTAATTGCATCTCTATGATGCAAACCTATTCCTATGCCTCCAATCAATGTTACAAACGCTAATCACAATAATGTATAGTGGAATGGACCAGCAGAGACTGCAGGTTCTGCATAACCAGCCAGGATTAAACAGATTAGCAGAAGAAAAAGACTCAAGCAAGGGAAGTCCAACAACGAACACCGGCCTGAGAGTCTCTGCACCTCTGTGTCCCTTACGTATCCAAAACACACTTTGATGAGATGCAATTAAGATAATCTAAGGTCTCAGACGCACAAAGCAATTTCTTATTTCAATCGCTACGTGAAGGTAAACGGCCTTGTGATTCACCGTCAGGGGGTCAGAAGTCTTAAACGAAATCAACTCCTCGACTGAAGGCTGTTCTCAGTCTCCTTGGTGCTTCCGCTGGGGGGTTAATCGACACCCTGGCTGGATAACCCTCTGAAAGGGAAGTGATGGCAGCCCTTTGTATCAGTACTGACAATAAATATAATGAAGTTTGCAAAGCAGTGAGTAATAGACATCTCTCCTAAGTGATTCCATTCGGCTGTCTTAGATTGGACCCTCAAAGGCTGGTGAGGACATTATCATGTCATCATACAAGTTAATATTTCATTTCTTTATCTCAGACCTGGGATATACTTTTATTATTTTTTACTCCCGACCCTGCACTTTTACAGGTGTCTCCTCTCTGATGTGATAAAGGGTCTTGCGTCGTGCAATCTCACCGATTTACCCCCTGTAGCTTCAGAGAAGAAACAGTTAGTTAAACTCTAGGATGTAAATTATTACAATAATCGTATCTAAATATTAATCTTTGAACTGTATCCAGTTTTAGTGCAAGAAGGTGTTCAAGGTATTGGATTACCGGATGATAGTTATAATTATTGTTTTATACTATGCGTAATTGGATGACTAGGGGTATTATCTACTGAATGTCTGTGGAAACCAAATGAAAGCCCAATTATTATTCATAAAATTCATTAAATACATGAAATCCTACATAAAGAATAAAAGAAATATAGTCGAGAATGATAATTTTCATTCGCATTGTTCAGTTATAGAAGGAAAAGCAATTACAGTATTTCTAACTATGATCGTTTTGTATTTAAAATCATTTTAATCCTGACCCGTTTGAAATATACGGCCAGTCGTTAAAGATGGTTTTCCACGATAAATGAGAAGGACGGTTTTGGTTCCAGCCAGAAGCTCGAACAAAACGTGTGCTATGTATTAAGGGCACAAGCGCAAGAACCAGGCTAATTAAACAGAGCTTCATCTTCAATAAACAGAAGGCATCAACGGCCAATACATTTATTAAAATCTGAGAGACATGGTTCAATAGGCCCCTCCATGCAATTTAATAGATCCATTCAATGTGTATAGAATATTAATACCATTAATAATTTATGACTCAATCGCAACGTCAGATTTGAAAGTGCAGCCCTGCAAGAAGCTGAATCGTCCATTCATTTATATTCCCACGACGAGCTCGGTTCAAGTGCTTTTAACGTCCACTGAAGAAAATGGAATGTCAATCGTCGACTCGGAATCTGTAGTTGAGGAGCTTAGAGAAACCCCAGTTCACTGGTGGCTCCAGTCACTTAAGCCGCGCCTCAGATCCCTGTTTCCGTCACCAGAAGACAGCTGAAGCAGGATTTTGAAGTGTAATCAGTCTGAAAACGCAGCTAGTTTGGGATCACTAGAATGGAGGCTGAAGGAGACATTTACATTGAGATTTTATCAGCATATTCAATAGTAAGAATCTCACACAGGAGGAATTATAGGACTACCACAACTACTACTTACACTCTTGCACTTTTTGGGTTTCATGTTGTTTAATTGTACTTGCACTTTTTGAGTTTCATGTTGTTTAATTGTAACTTGTTTAACTGCATCCTCTTATGGTTCTTCCCTTTGGCACTCATTTGGTTTTTCACAATGTATGCTTCATGTTTTGGCTGCTTGCAATGTTTGGGGCTACCTCGTAGTTATGATCAGTGACCTATGCTCTTTTGTAAAGCTCTCTCTTGGAAGTCGCTTTGGATAAAAGCGTCTGCTAAATGCATAAATGTACTACAACCTACAGTTGTGTACGGTAGCCTCATACATTCTAAATTATACTGCAAACAAACAAGGTTTATTAGCAGAAGCGTTTTAATTATTTGGTGGGAAATCCCAGCTCTTTTTGGCCCGAGTGGTTAGAAACCTTTGAAGAAAGCATTTTTCTTACAAAACGAGAAGGCTGAAATCAGTAGTTACTCCAAACATCCCTTTTTTAAGAGCTGTCACCGATCTATAAATGTGTCTTTACATAATGACTACATTATGTTCTGTCAGGGTTTAAGATGATGAAAAAAGCTAATATTGAATACTGCAATATCTCAAGCCATTAAACTTTTGTGTGGAAAATACACCTATAGCTCATTCTGACCTTTCTGCAGACTTTTCTGCAAATCAATTTGTCAATCTCCAAGCGTCTTGTGGTTATCTCCCTGTCACCATGGGAAGTCGAAACCCTTGGAACACAATAATTAAGAATGACAGAAACAGCCAATACCCAGAATGGATGGTTTTACCAGGAGAGACCAAAACAGAACATAGCAGAAGACCATGATTTAACAGTGCAAATAGTCAAATGCTTGAATTAAAAGTAAAGGCACTCTGTCAATTAAGTTAAGTGCTATCAGTCATGGATATATCAAATCAAATCGAATCAAATCAAATTTATTTGTATAGCCCTTTTTACACGCAAGCATGTCACAGAGGGCTTCACATGCGCCCATAGAACTGCCCCTCAACCAACCTAAACCCTCAAGGAAGACAAGGAAAAACTCCCAGAAAAACTCCCACCGGGAGAAAAAATGGAAGAAACCTTGGGAGGAGCAATTCAGAGAGGGATCCCCTCCTCCAGAGACGGTTGGTAAGAGAGAGGAGCAGAACACAAGCTAAACATAGTCATACAGTGTCAATGGGTTTTGAAACACCAAAATCCATTGTTCGGCTTTATAGACGTTGGATGGGACCGGGAAACTCGCTGTTGGCCGTCATGGAGACTGGATTCCGGGTGACGACCTGGTTCAGCGTTGGCAGACCGACGATCAAGCAGGTCCTGACAGCTCAAACCCCCCACACCACAGGGAATGTAATATTAATATTACATTTAATTCTAATGTTAATATTTAATTAAAATATTGAGACAGCTGGAAGGTCTTCCATTGCCTCAAAAGTTGCAATGTCAGCTGATAAGACACATCTTGCCAAACCGGCTCAATTCTGCCCCTCTGAGAATCGCCTGCTCTCATCTCGTGGTTGTCTGAGTCCATCGTACGGATCAGGAGTTTTCTGCATCTGAGTGACTTCATAATGGATTCTGTCAAGCCTCTTACTCGACAACCCAGCATGGTGACCTCGCATGCGCCTCTTAGCCAACGATAAGAGATTGAAGGCGTCAGACTTGCGTAGAGACGAGCCATGCAGAGATGTAAAGTTTCCACTAGCACTGAGTCCTCAGTCGTTAGGATCTCTTTACAGTTTGGATAAATGTTTCATTGATTTAAATCATAATACCCCATCATCAAATCATAATATTATATAGCCTATATATTTTTAAACATGCTGAACAGTAAAACACTAACTGACGTGTGAGGACATGTCGCGGGGTCGCGCGATCCAATCGCCTGTATACGGAAACGAAAACAAACGACAAATAAATACCCATCGCCTACAAATAATTAATCCCAACGTCAATATTATGACAAACTACTAAAAACGAAAGCTTGGCATTAAGGATGGGCGCTTCCATTTCCCTCTACAACACATCGCCTATTTTCCCCAGCCAGGATGAGTGCTTCAAGTCAGGTAAGAAGCAAGAGAGTCGTCTCGCCAGCCTAAACACGTGCAGCCCAGCTGTCACCAGACTGTTCAGTAAATAATACCTGCTCCCCTGATTTAGCGGCGGCACAGCACGACCATCTGTGATGCCTTATGAGATTTCCACCAATAAAAGATTGACTCTGCGGTTCCGTGACTTCGCTGACGCAATATGTAATTGTGGATCGCAGTGTTCTTTCTTCTCAAGGGCTCGTGGATTTGAGTCATGGCGTCTGACTCAGGTGAGACATGATGCTACGAGGCTCTCAAGTGTCATGCATTCGCCGTGAGATTCACTCATTTCTCACGCAACACCTTGTATTTCTCACACTGAGAAGTAGGCTAAGCCGGGATAACTCGGCCTGTACATTAATGAACGGGGTGAAAGGAATACGGAGGGAAGTTGATTGGGAGCCCAGTTGATATTTGTCTTGAATTATACAGAGTTAAATGTCACCAACTTAATCAGAAACATCACCAGAAGCAAAACCTGTGAATGTGAAATTTACCAACTGTACAGTCAAAGGGTTGTCTTTATCCAACATTATGGAGAGGACTGTAATCCATGCAGTATTAAAGTAACTCAAGTTATCCTTCCTGTGTAGGTGGAAAGCTACAGTAGTTTATTCTGACAAATTGGGGAAAGATAGTGTTGGCATGCTCCCCCACACACACACACCGTTACATTTTCAGGTAATGTGTCCACAATGTGCCTTGTTTATTTCCATAGCTACGCGGTTGCAGAGCGTTGAAAACACACTGCAGACACAAGCTTGTATTAGGCTACCTCCCATTATATTTACTGTATGTGACAGCTGCAGTAATGTGTAATATTGGGACATTTTCCCCTGAAAACTTAAGGCTAGCGATGTAAGGGACATCTCTAACACAATGCCCACTTCTGTTGTGGTTCATCTTGAAATGGTGACGTTCTGACATCACCAAGGAACTTACCGCCTGCATATGTCTCTTCAGGTTTATGTCAAATGTATACAGTAGATGTGACAACCAAGATATGAGGTTACGGAACATCCCTTTAATCTCTCCTGTCAGAAACCTAGTAGTCTAACCAAGACACTGCAACAGATCTGAATCAACAGTTTAACCTGTCTAAACATCCCTTCCGAGTCCTCAGTAATGGTAGATATTCGGGTTTGCTGGAGAGATTGCTGGTTGAACCCACCTCCATCCACACCCACGCCTCTTATAGTCACAGTGTGTTCATGTGCCTCCTCTGCACAGCAGGTTGTGCTGCCTTCACCTGCGTGGAGGACCTGGCTGAGGCTCTGGAAACACAGGTCTGCTACACCCAGCGCGCTGGCCTGCTGTCTAATTAGTGGCTGTAATCTGGGTTCATGCTGGGCGCCTCTCAGGGGACATAAAGACCCCCCCACTGGCTGCCCCAAGCCCAGCTACCCCCAGCCCAGCCGGCCCCCAGCCCAGCCTCCCCCAGCCCAGCTGACACGGACACGGGGCCAGACCAAAACCTGCCAGGCCACAGTGGTTTGCTACATCCAATGCAAGGAGCTAATACATGTAATTCCACTTACTTTATCCAAAAAGTATTGACAATCGTATTACTTTCTGTTCACAAAGGTTTTTCATTACGTCAAGAGACTGCAGCATCTGCAGCTGGACAATGCCTGTCTACAGAGGGCCCAGAAGGGGGTCAAACTAATCTGATTACCGGATTACGGTCAATTGTGTCAATGACGAAAAGGCACATCTTGATATTAGCTGTAAATGGAACTTGAATTAACCAGGGTGTGAGGTAAGTGCTTAGTGAGAGGTATTTGAGAATGTAAAACATCTTGTTTTTGGGAAGACTTTTCTGGGGGAAAGGAGGAAGCTGAAGAAATGGGATTGTCAGAAGAAAGAAAAGTCTGACATCTTTTTTTTTAGTTGAGAGCAAAGAGGGTGGATGAATCACTGCTGTTTCTCAAAGAAAGCAAAAACTTCCAGTAATGTTCAGAGACTGAACTGTTCTGTTTGTCTGGCTGTGTATGTCGTGTTACTCATGAACTTATTTACCACAGCAATGTTTAGCATTTCTAGTTTACGCTGTAAAGTGACTAGGTATGGATGGCCAAGTAGAACAATTGAAACTTTCATTTTCGGGTAAAGTTCACAATTGAGTGTCCTAATTCTTTAGGTTGTCTTGGGGAAAATATGATATAAATATTCATTGGATTGGGAAAACAGATCCTATTTACTGCTCCCACTTCAGGAATGTCTTCTTTTATTTTAACAAGAATGTGCCCAGATATACATTTCCAACTGGCCATTCATTTCCATAAAGTCAGTTTTAGCTGTATTTCTTCCACTTGCAAAAGTATCCTGTCTGATATCTTTTACATAGTGTCTGACAGTGCTGATTTCCCAGGAGTCATATTATGTAACCTGTTAAATTGGTTCACAGCCCCTTGAGTAATACACTACATCTCCCACTGGTACCTCGAGTAAAACCTCACACACACACAAACGCATGCTCACGACACACACACACACACACACACACAGGACATATGCACCCCTTCCTGTGACTCCCTCAGCATAAATCATCTTGAGATCGGCTACGACTGCAGCATCAGACTCCCAGTGTGCAGATGGTGCACAGAGGATCTAGACCCTGCCTTTCTCCTATTCACACTCCCTGTGTAGGGCTCTATGCCTTGCAGTCGCAGACACGGTTCACATTTGAAAACCATTTCTACTGAGGCTTGTCCTCATCCAAAGACCATACAAATACACACTTACGCAACTACAACACGTTGAGGGTCTCTGGAGAATTGGACCAGTGTGGCGGTACATCCACAAAACAGTCTGTTCTGTAAACCACATCAAAATCTTTCAAGCTTTTGCACACTGCTACCCTGCTCTGCTGAAGGACACTGCATTTCTGAAGCATCTCGATCTTTATCAAGATGAGAGGGAGATATGCTACGCATGCCTCGTTTCAAGTTCCAAGTTTATTTGACGGTTGTACCAAGTAAGGGTATCTTAAATGGTTGGTCCTGCTTCTCTTGCTAGAAAACTATCTAAACCTATAATAAACAAGCCATGAAACAACACGAGTTACTATTAGTGCAACAGGTGCAGTCGATTCTAATAGCATACAGGGTATAACAATTTTTTTTTTAAATCATAACGAATCTGAGTCAGGAACAGCCCGATAGTTCTGTGGACGAAACAAGGTCGTGAATATTAACCAAGCCGTTCTCTTGATGCATTCGTTTTCCTGACCTGGCTTCCGCCACCCTGCCTCCATCTCCACTTCTGTGTCGCTTCGCTATTGACTTCCTTCAGCCCAAGTGCTCTCACACTTGACACTGAAAGTCAGGACTATTCACACCCTCGCACACCAAGGGCTGTGGTCTCTCTTGAGACACTGATGGGGTGTCAGAAACTGCAGCGGTTTGTGACAAGGTCAGTCGGGTTTCGCATGACAGCCATTCCCAGGGACTTTGTATGCACGTGAACCGAGATCTCCTTGACAAAGCATATTGAGGTTGTAGCCGTCTTGAATAGTTACATTATACTGGGTCCTAAAAATTATGAGTTGTCATAGTTTTTAGTAGAGCTCCGTAGGGAGGTTACTGAAGAGAATGTTATTTTGATGGCTGTGATTGTAATATACTTTTATGCTAGTGGAAAAAGCAGCTTTTACTGACAAGGTTACAGTCAGCTCTGGCCGTTATGTGTCAAAATACGCTTGACATAAAAAGCTTCCAGATGCTTCTCCGACTCCAGTTCGAGCATTTGGCCGTGCACCACTGGTGCTGAGCACCTTAGCTACAAACGATGCTCTGCTATGCTGAAGTTAAACATTTACATTTAGTCATTTAGCAGACTGCTCTTATCCAGAGCAACTTGCAGTAAGTACAGGGACATTCCCCCCGAGGCAAGTAGGGTGAAGTGCCTTGCCCAACGACGGCGGGGAATCACCAGCCCGACTCCCTCACCGCTCAGCCATCGGACTCTCACAAACATGATGAATCGATCTGTACCCCTGACACCGTCTACAGGCCTGGTTCAGAGGTGACTTTGGGTTCGTATGTAGGCAGGGCCCCTTGACAAGGTCATCCAAGTTCACCCATGCTGAGGTTGTTATCCCTGCTGGATAATGCGGTATCATTCGACAGAGCCAGGGGGAAAAGGTATGTCATTATGGGATCAGACATGCTGGAGTGTTTTGACACAAATCCACAGAATTGACTCCTGACAGACAGACTGTGTTGGAGCACAGCTGCTGACAGACAGACTGTGTTGGAGCACAGCTCCTGACAGACAGACTGTGTTGGAGCACAGCTCCTGACAGACTGTGTTGGAGCACAGCTCCTGACAGACAGACTGTGTTGGAGCACAGCTCCTGACAGACTGTGTTGGAGCACAGCTCCTGACAGACTGTGTTGGAGCACAGCTCCTGACAGACAGACTGTGTTGGAGCACAGCTCCTGACAGACTGTGTTGGAGCACAGCTCCTGACAGACAGACTGTGTTGGAGCACAGCTCCTGACAGACTGTGTTGGAGCACAGCTCCTGACAGACTGTGTTGGAGCACAGCTCTTGACAGACTGTGTTGGAGCACAGCTCTTGACAGACAGACTGTGTTGGAGCACAGCTGCTGACAGACAGGTCATGTTGGAGCACAGCTGCTGACAGACAGGTTGCTGCATGCCCCTGATAAACCTTCTTCATTCTTCTGCACCTGACTCAGTCCATGCACCTTCCCCCCCCGTTGTGAAACTCTTAACATTTTAAGCTTTTACAGTTTCTCAGCCACTAACTCGTTTTAGAGTTTCATAATGAAAGTGTGTAGGGCATTCAAGCACAAAATAGTTTCAAACTGAGGTATAGAACCCACGATAATTCATTGAATAGCGTGCAATGAAAGTCTTGATGTTGCGATGAATAGGGGGGGTCTAGCTTATGAGGCTTGTTGGAAAGGGAGTAGAAGTCTGATGAAAATGTAGGATATTACTGATGTGCTTTCATTGCGTCCTTGCATATATAAATCGAAATATCAGATACATCCTCAGTTCGCTGGTGATCTGTTCTTCATTTTTTAGTAGCAGCGCTCCCTTGACAACACAAGGAAATATTCCACAAAGTTATCTAGAAGTATAGGAGATTAGGATTAGATTAATCCTAGATTAATCCCCTTTTATGACTGCAAACCTTGCAGCTAAGCTCACATGGAGATCTGTCGCAGATCTTTGTCGTCGCCCTCGACAACACAAACAAACTGAGCTGAAGCCACGCTGAAAAAACTCTACGTCTAACAAAATGTAATCTTGTTTTTAGATTTTAAATCTAGTTTATGTTGACAACACATTGTTTTAAGAAATGCTACTACTGTCCTGCACTGGTAGCCAAATGTCTTTTTTTTGAAGCATAATCAAACTCATAATTCATATTTATTCACTTAGATTTGATAGGGCATGTTTGCAGTGCATACCACGGTCGTTTTGATGATTCACGGTTACAGGATTAACCGTCGCTAACTGCTTTGCTTCCCTTTGCCACGACCAAGTCACAACACAGCTTCAGCACAGAGCAGTGGACTGTGTCATCTGAAGAGACACCAGAGACTCGGCTAGGAAATGAGCTAGGAAATGAGCATCTGACTGCATCTAGAATAATCCCTGGTTCAAGGATTGCACTCATTATAGAATTCATCTGAATGTAATCTAGTTGCAAAGTCATTTGGCTTGTTCCAGAAACCTTTCATACTCTGGGAAAAACATGTTTTACCCCAAAAGGAAGACAACATTAATAAATATATCAACACATCATTATACGCACATGCCCCAAGGAATTTCACGGCCTTGCATGTCACTGTTGCAGTGCTTGACAATGACAACGACAACGGAAAGAAGCCATTCTGCAGTACCTGTCCCACCCTGCCCATCCTCTCTGTAAGAGCGGAGGGACCCTCGATACAAACATCATCCCATCTCACGTACAAGTATCACGCTGGAACATGTGACTTTAAATATCACCTGTGAATGACAAGTCAGCACTTGTGAACAGCTGGACGTATTACCAAGCAGTGTTCCTGAGGTTAACAGGTTTACTTAATTCAGGAAAGCCCCTGGTGACTTAAGGAGTAGATTCAAACACACACACACACAAAGCTGTTCACAAGTGCAGTCCAAATATTCACAGGTGAGATTTAAAACAAATATATCATGCGTGTTTGGAATGTGGCATTCTTATTGAGGGCTAGGGATAACCATGGAACCATTAAATCGAGGTATTTTCATTATAGCTGACATTTCAATCTACTTAGAACATAGATGTCGACAGATGTTGAAAAAGGAATGCCTAACATCAGGAAATATTGCTCGGCCAGCCACAGTTACGACAACATGGTCTGTTACTTATTAGTGCTATGTTCTTGGCGTGAAATGACTCACTATACCACTTCATATTTATGTATCACTGTAGTACAATGTAAAGACCCATCAGAAAAGCTAGAATATTTTGTGCAATTTATAATACACACCAGTACAGAACCAGTAACTCTACGGTAATCTACACTTAATGCTCTTGGAGACCATGAAAGTAGAAGGAAAGATAGTCGTTTAATTGTTCTAGAAGCGATGCATGATTTCCAAATATATCATCTGCAGTATGCCAAAATGCCATAGCAGGGTTGTGAATATTTACATTGTCATTTTTTATATGAATAGTTGATATGATTTAACAGATCTTCATCCAAATTGAATAAGATACTGTATTTTCCCTTGGAAGAGGACCGTTAATGGACAGGGCTAGTTTCCCCAAGAATATGATTGCTGGAAATGGGGGGTGGGGGGGTGGGAGAAAAATTAAAATCCACGTACTCCAATTTGGAAGTGCAATTTCTGAAGTGAGAGATTTGTGAACTCTGCATACCAATTGCCTCAGTGTAAAAACAGCTCAGATTGCATTCCGCCATACAATATATGCACATTCTATATATGCACATTCTAATGAGCATGAAACCTTATTGATTTGCAAAACTTCACCAGGAGTGTTCAGTTTGGACCTTTCTGAGTCAGGTCGCTCCTTGATACACTAAATCAAGGATCACTAAAAACTCCAACACACTGTAAATTCAGGCCCAAACACAACCACACAACATCAGCTCACCCGAGCCCTAACCCTGCTCGACTTTGCCCAAGAGTCCATGTTCCTTTTTTTAGGCGCCGATGACATCACCACCCTGAAGGAGTGCAAGCTCCACCAATCAGAGAGCCTCGCTGCGTAGAGCCCTGTCACAGCATAGCCAGTGGTCACACGGAAACAAATGCATCCTGACAGCTGAAAATAAAAGACCGGCTGAATGGGCTAAAATGGGATTCGCTCGTTTTTCTCGTCGTTAAGGAGCAAACTGACAACTTTCTTTGCAGCACGTTGATTATAGGTCCAAAAATGTACTTGGGTTTTGTCGATGAGGCAGGTTTATCAATTTTTTTAAGTCTTGATTCAAATTAAGGTTGTGTTTTTACATGCTTTTAGATATCTGAGAGGATCGGTGCACTAGCCAGAAGTCTATCTATAAAGTGCAGTTGCAGCAATATGTAGAGTAGATGTTGTGTTCTTTTATGGCTTCCATGAATGACCTTGCACTGTGGGATGGCTGAATGACACCCATGTGTAACATAAAGGATCGTGTGTCAGCAAATAGGAGAGCCGTCTCGTTGTAGCAGACCAAGAGGTTGTTGTTTCATCAATAAATAGTAAGAAAGAGACAGAGAGACAGAGAGACAGAGAGAGAGACAGAGAGACAGAGAGACAGAGAGAGAGAGAAAGAGAGAGAGAGAGAGAGAGTGAGAGAGACAGAGAGAGAGAGAGAGAGAGACAGGGAGACAGAGAGACAGAGAGACAGAGAGAGAGATAGACAGAGAGACAGAGAGACAGAGAGAGAGATAGACAGAGAGACAGAGAGAAAGAGAGAGAGCATTAATGGCCAGTGCTAGCCTCTGAAGTGCCTCTCTGAACCCCCAGGGGAGTATGATAAAGAGCCATGTGGTAGAAACATGTACAGTAAGCATAATGAGGAATCCTTTCTGTAGACAAGCACACGCATCATTTCTACTGGAAGCATAGATGTTAAATAGTTCAACACATGGGTTCTTGACAGATGGTTTAGTACGTGTTGTTGGGGGGCCACGAACATAGTAAGTTGAAAGCATGTCGATGCTTCAGTATTACCATTCACCAGAGCGTCTTTCCTTTGATGCTGTTTCTCAAGGTGGCTGATAACTTAACCTTCCACAAGGGGCTTTTTAAAGATCCACCTTCGTCACTTTCGTTTCCACCCAAGAATGCTCACCTATTCTCTCACCCCGTTTCACAATTTACACCTTGTGAGGAAAAATAATTATCCTTTGAATTTCCCTCAAACTTGATGAAGGTGATGTCACATGAACTTCCTTTTCATCTCCTGGTGCAGGTATCACACCCTGCCTGCATTAGCAACACTCACCTTGCTGTCTGAGCAGACTGTTATTAACACCAATGACAACAAGGACTACAGTTGTCTTTGAAAAACGCAACAAAGGTGGACTACACTTCATAGTGTTAGTCGACTGTTAACCCCTCTCCCCCCCTCTCTCCCCTCTCTCCCCTCTCCGAATGATTGCCAGGCAAGCTTGACCATTTCTTCCTCTATGATTAACGTCGCTCGAAAAACCTGCAAACAAGTTCAGTTCCAACGGCAAACGCTCACTTCTGAAGTTGGCCTCGTTCCCGCTGTCCTTGAAGGCTGCTTTAAGGCAGCAGATGTCAAGATTGGATTTTGAACAAATAGCCTATTCCTGGCATAACGACAGTTATTTTAGCAGGAAGTCTTTTCTTCTGAGCCTGGCTGCACGTGACCCGAGGGCTGACGACACCTGGAGGACATCACAATGTTACAAACTGAACAGCCCAAAAGGAGCTGAAAGGCTGCTTGTGGTACAACCACATCTGACCCGGTTATGTACACAAACTAAAAACGTCAAATGAATGATTCCGTTTTTTAAACTCTGCTCTTCCTAATGTATGTATGTTTTTTTTTTCGTATCTTTATCTGAGTAACTAGTTCATGATTACTGTCCTCAGATGTTTTATGTTAAATTACTCTGCATATAGATTACAATCTCTGTGTATAGATTACATTTTGTACAATACACAGCAGGTTATGTTCTACACAGTGTTGCCTTGACAACTTTAACTGTAAAAGATTCAAGAACATTATGATGACCAAACACCATCTTACTGTGAAAACTAATGTAAAATATTTTGAAAATAATGTCTTCACTGTAAATAGACTACTTGTCAAAGAACAGCGAATACATACTTAATTCATTTCAATGTGCCTGTCTGTCTGTTTGTGAGATGAATTGATGATGATGATTTCTGTGTGTGTGTGTGTGTGTGTGTGTGTGTAGTTAGTCTTGGAGGAGTGCTTGAGGCCTTTAATCCTTCGGGCAGGGTGCCAACCTTGTATGCCCCTGCCATTGCTTCCACACATAGCCCGCTTGCTATAAATATAAAGCTACATGATTAAGCTTGCAAGTTGGATAGAATAGAGGAAAGGGAAATGTAATAAATCATTTAAGGTGTCACATAGTAGACTTCTATAAAATATGATTCTGGTACCTGTTAAATATACTTCATACTTGCCCAGTAACAACATTCTGGGTTGTCGGAAAAACATAATTCTGAACCTGACAAAGCAGAAGGGAAATAATCTCTGAAATATGACTAAACAAACCCACTACACAGCCAATCCCCCTTTTACCTTCTACGGAGGTAAAACACATAATCCCAGACGTTCTGTGGTCTGGAGAAAGCTTTGTAGCTCCTCCAAGACCACTTCAACCTCCCAGTGGCCTCTCAAAAATCCTTGTAGCTTTTGTACGGCTAACAACAACTTCTTAAAGTCCTTTGAAAAAGCATCGTAGCTTCTCCTGGCTTCCTAACCTCCACCTCGGAACACTCTGCGGCTTCTCCTTGTCCACATCCACTTCCTGGTGTCCTCTGGTTCAGAGAGGTCATCTGGAAGGGAGCATGGTGTGATGAGCGTCATGCAGGCAGGCAGATGGGGCTGGCACTGGGCTAGTGTGTCTGGCAGCAGGGGTCTCCCTCCCCCCTCAGTTACCCAGCCTCAGGACCTCTCGAGGCTGGGTGGACAGCCGTGATGCAGATGCTGCGACTGGAAGGTGCTGTAACTGTGGGACGCTGGAAACACAGTGTGCAGACACTCACGTTTGTGTCTCACAGCTTCGATTCGATAAGCGCTATACACACGAGGGCTGCATGCTTCCAGGCAGGATGAGAGTCCTCAACCGTGCACACATGCACAAACACACACACTTACACACACCCCCCCACACACATGCACAAACACACACACTTACACACACACCCCCCCCCCCCACACACACACACACTTCCCCACACACACACCCACATGTTCTAATAGAACACATCTGCAGGCAAAAACAGTAAATCTGTGAGAGAGTTGACTCGGTAAGTAGCGTTAGCAAACAATTTGTTGAGGACACGCCCCGTACACGCCCTCGGGGCTAGGTCAAACAAACATCAGCTTTGCTTCAAGTCAAACCGAGCCGTTACTCTGAAGGGATTCAAACAATCTGTTTACTCTCATCATAGCCCTCCTTTATGCAACGTCAGATCAGTGCGAATAACCCCGTGTTGTCATGTAATTACCCCACTTCCTACTAAAGTACTTTGGGATTGCTCTAGCAATATTATTCTGAGACGAGGGAGGCTTTGCCAGCTACTAATAAGATAAGCAAGGATGTAGCAGGGAGAAAATAAGGGAGAAAAAAAACACTGAGCTTAAAATTAACAGTGTCCTTAAGTCGGACAAAATACGTACGGAAAAATATCAAATTTTTGTTAGAAATCTCAACGTGAAAATGTCTTGTTGTTTGGTGCATTTAATATACTGGCTGTCTTTGTAGATAGCAAAACATTTCCAGTCAAAAGTCTCCAGCTAAAAAAAGCTGGTACACAAGAGAAAGTTCAAATTGATTTGAAACAGAGTTGCTATATAGAATAAGCAAAAAATGCATTATGAAATCCATATCTTATTCTACTGGTCCCTTGATAATTAGAGCAGTGTTCACTAATCCCGTTAATGCAAAAGCCCTGTAGGTTTTTGGCTCGGACTCCAGTTTGTACCAAACTCAGTTTATGTTCTCTGCCAGCTGATTATAAAACTTCCCAGTTGGGGCAGTGGCCCACGGATGGTGTATCTTTGAAAACGCAGAGTTGAAAAATCCTAACTTACTGCCACAAAAATATTCATGAAAACTTGGTGTTGTTGGCCCAAGCTACTTATACATTCCCTTTTTGTATTTCCTGACGAGCTGATGACATTACCATATCATCAACATTAACCATCTCTCTGCTGGGTGTGTGTGTCAGAGAGTGCTTGAGAGAGTTTTTGTAGACAGGAGTTTGAAGTGTGAGTCAAGAAAGACAAATCACAAGGAAGAGGCTGCAATCCTCTAGAGCACAGAGTAAACGCTTCACAGCACCTTGAACATCTAATTCATTAAGGAGCCAGTGAAGGCTGCAGCTCACAGTGACCTGCTGAGATGGGCTTCTGTCCTGTCAGACTATGTGGAAGTCACTGCTGGGACGTCGGGCGGTTGATTCCACACAATTGAATCATCCTCAATAAAGAAATCCAGAAAATAAAAAGCTTTGTTCCGCAAATGTTCACATCTTGTCAAGATGTGAACATCTTGAACAAGAAGAACTTCTTCTGCTGGTTACATTTATGCATTGTATAATTAATGGTTAATAACAGCATCATCCGGACGTTCGCAAGACCCCGTCTTCGAGGCAAGAGAGAGTCGGCTCTTGCCGTTAGCGGCCAATAAGACGACATGTAATCCTATGGGGATGACCAATCACACAAGCCAGTCGTCTTTATCAGTTAGGCAGCCAAAGCAGATCCTCTCAGTCTGGAGCTAATTCTTCGTCCATTGTGTAAAATTCTAAATATTCAACCTCCTACCAGCTAGAAAGCATCCTATAGTCAAGAGAAAAGTGTTAGATGTCAGAGATGATTCTATAAGCATGAAATACAGGGGAGTGGAACTAAGCAAATACTGTAGGATTTATACTATATTTGAGGACAGGCCACTCATACAACAATTCAATTCCAAAATAGCACATTGGGATGTATATTATGATGTGTTATGTTCATGTTAGCGATCGTGTACAATCCCAGCTATTTCCTGTAACGGCGTACAAGTGACATTTTATGTTTCAAAGGAATTTCATTTGGAATAATGAGACCGCATAAACGCTAAATCATTATTTACTTGAATTGGGAGAAGGCGTTAGACAGATCGTATCAATAATAACAAAAAATTAATAAAAGGAAGCATGCTTGTAATCAACAGCTAATAAGCCAAAGCCTTGTTGTCAAAACAGATTGGATTTGCTGATCATCCTAATCCATCACAGCAAGTCTTTTGGATCAATGAGCATATTCTCCAGTGAGAAGACTAGGTAAAATTATCTTTGGGGTAAGTTTGACAACTACTGTAATTCACTTGTGATAATCAGATTTGGACATTCATAGCCTATTGAAACGTATAGTGGATCAAGGACTTAGGAAGGAGAAGTTATAAAGTTAATTTGTGGGAAAAGTTGCACTCTTCAGGAAGTTGCCAAGTTTACAGAAAGGGCTATATCGTAGAGACACAGGCTATGGGCTACTGTCTAAACATTTTGGTTACGTGACTAACCGGTAAGCCCTATTGGCAAAAAATGTAATGTACCATACAAATATGGAGATGGCTAGCTTTCAAAACCACTACTCAATAGCAGCTTGAAATGTTAGGCTACTCAATTCTGTCCAATTCCACGTGGTACTTTTTAATGGACAACCCATCAGTGCTTAATACAATGAAGATGGAAACAGGTGCTTATTTCAGCTAAATGAATCTGTCTGAACCGCTGATGAACAAACATGCACAGGGGAGATCTTTACTGTGGGCTCCTCAAAGACTTCATTAGATCTTTTTTTTAGTTGTTGGTGTATTTGAGATGCAGTTATTTCAAGGCTCATTATGTTACAAATAGCTGAGAGAGCAAAACATTGTTCTGCAGTTGCACAGAGCTGTCAAACATAATGAATTATGTGGAGACTACTCAACTGATGCAAAAGGCTTTGGGAGTACCAGGACTCTCTGGCACTAATGCCCTCAGTACTTTTTGTCATAGAAAATTAGTGGTAAATTGCCCATCCATACGTTTGCTTCGACAGTAAGCGTCAGACTCTAAGAATGCATTAAAAATAACAAATGGTGAAGCCAGGTTAATGATTTTACTTAATTTGCCCTCTCGTGTTAAATTATGGATTCTAGAACTGACAAATGTGGATTCTGCTGGAACTCAATATTCCGTCTGATCTTGACAGAGGTGAACTAAGTGTCCCGCCTGAGGGCTGTCAAACTGCAGCCTTTCCAGCCAACACAGGCTTCTCCAGGGAACACCTACTAAAGCAGAATGCAGATTGCTGTAGCAACGTAGCCACAACACGCTATTTCATGACTTATACAGCTGTATATCAAGGTGCAATGACAAGATCCTTTATTTGGGTTAGCATGGAGAGACCGTTATGGAGGCAGAATCCCTTCGTGACTTAGGGGGAACCAAGTCTGGCTCATAAAAATGCATCTTCCCTCATCTGACCAGATGTCTCAAGTCTCCCACAAGTCTGCTGTCAATGTAACCAACTCAGTCATCCCTCCACCAGTCCGGCTGTTCATGTAACTAACTCAGTCATCCCTCCACAAGTCTGCTGTCAATGTAACCAACTCAGTCATCCCTCCACCAGTCCGGCTGTTCATGTAACTAACTCAGTCATCCCTCCACCAGTCCGGCTGGTCATCTAACTAACTCAGTCATCCCTCCACCAGTCCGGCTGTTCATGTAACTAACTCAGTCATCCCTCCACCATTCCGGCTGTTCATGTAACCAACTCAGTCATCCCTCCACCAGTCCGGCTGTTCATGTAACTAACTGCATCAAAAACGATCGTTATCTCTGTTCTAATCCCAAGGTCTTCCAGACCAATGCTACAGCTAACCAGCATGCCGACACAACACAGCTGACATGGCTGTACTGCAGTGTTTTGACCTTGTATGGATGTAGCATACAGTTCAAGACTCAGGGTTTTGACCTTTGACCTTGTGTGGACAGTTCATGACAGCCAGTGAGGGACTTGATCACAGTGCTTCAGCGTTGTCATTAGCAACGACAACAAGGACCACCAGTAGTTTTAACCTCAGGGTCACCCTGAGGTGTGTGTGTGTGTGTTAGTGTGTGTGTGTGAAGATCAGCTGATCTGAAGGCTTTATCTGTCACTAAGGAGTCTTATGACGTGACTACACAGTTGGGTGTGAGTATGGTCAGTATTTGGTCACTTCTTCATTCTCAATGTGGGTTGAATACAAATGATTAGAACATATTAAATATGTGGGCGAAAGCTTGATAGAATTATAAAGCCTGGATGGGATAGTGTGAAATGTTAACATTCTGTATAATGCTAAAAATAAAATCTGAAGAGATGTGTCACACATCAAAGGGCACAAAACAACACATGAAAATTGCGTCAAGAGAGAGTCAGAGAGAGAGGAGAGAGAGAGAGATAGAGAAAGAGAGGGAGGGGAGAAAGAGAGGGAGAGAGAGAGAGAGAGAGAGAGAGGGGGGAGAGGGAGGGAGAGAGAGAGAGAGAGAGAGAGAGAGAGAGAGAGAGAGAGAGGGGAGAGAGAGAGAGAGAGGGAGGAGAGAGAGAGAGAGAGGGGAGAGACTTCACAAGTAGCAGCTCATCATGACTGCTGTGTTGATATTATTTATGGAGAGGATGATTTGATGAATTTGGACAAGGACTCGACCTGCTGTAGGCTGTGACACAAAACCCACAGAAAGGCCAACAGAGCAGCTCACAGTCTTTGGTTGCTTTCACAGAGTGACCGTGAACACGGCAACACAACGGCCACTGAACGCAACCTCAGTCGCTGGGCTAATGAACAACTCACGTAAGTGGATTGAATTGAGATTGTTTTCTAATTGTTCAATGGCTGCTGCATAGAAAAAGTAGGTGTGCTGTTTGTGTGTCGTACTAGGCTGAAATGTTACTCAAACAATATTTGACTTGGTTTCATGCATGACAAATTGCGCATTTTGATTCAACAACATCCTACCGAGACTCCTCGCTAGCAAAAGAGAGAGAGAGACATCCTACCGAGACTCCTCGCTAGCAAAAGAAAAGCATGGCTAGGCTGAACGGGCAGAAACTCGGACTGTGGGTGCAATTCCCTCCAGGCCCCTGTGATGTCATCGGTGACCAGATGGGCACGCTTGCTAAAGCTGGACTGAGAGTGACCTCACAGCAACGCTGTCTAAAGTGGTGCCCATCGCACACCACCTGCATGGCGAACAACTTCAGTTCCACCAGAAGCCTGACCTTGTGTTATCGTTGCTAATAAAGGTCTTGCGACTGCCCCCTAGTAGTTACTGGGATTGCTAGCGCTGATTGACTGTCGTTGCTAAATACTGTGGATGCACTGTAGGGAGGTCTGAATATTACATGGTTTCTCCATGAATAAAGGAAAATGGTTGATTTGCATTTAGTGAGTGAGTGAAAGTGTGGTAAAAAGTGTAACTACTTGTAGTTTAATGCATTCAACGTTAAACCAATGTGAATATCCTGAAAAAGAGCTGGCACAATTTATTACCCTTGCAAAGTAGCAGGTATGGACAAGAGGAAATTAACTCCAATCATCCATCTACAGGATTGAGGCTTTTGGTGGAAATTCACCTGATTCTGTTTCAAGATCATACATTTTTCCCTCATGTACCTTAAGGCAAAACTGGGAGCTCGATTAGACTGGTGATGGAGCTGTGCTGTTTAAATTGGAACCCTGAGCACACGTCTCCTGGCAACATCAATTATGAAACACAGAATCCTTCCTATGCCTTGATTGATATATCCATGTCCCTCATAAACACAGTCAAAATCTCAGGCTAAAATTGACACAAGTAGTCTAACCCTTGAAACCAGAACCTGGACAGGACCACTACCCCTGAGTACAGCTACAATTGACAATTTCATGAAATATCAGAATAATCTATGTTAATTCAAGCGAACGTGATTTAAAATAACCTACGGGGTTGACAGTTTACAATTTAACTGACATGTTCAAACGTAAACATTATAATACCGATTTAACCGACACGATTCAACTTCATCGTTATAACAATTGAACTGATATGCTTCGAAATAAATAGAACAATCTAACTGACAAGCTCCAAATTAAACCTTATAACAGCAAACCCAGCATATCAGGACAGACCGATGTAACTTCCCCCTCCCTCCGATGTTTAGTCAACCTCTCAGTAAAGTCCCTAACAGTGTGCAGTCCCTGTTGCTCTGTCAGACTCCGTCTGCCTCAAAAACACCGGAAGCAAGTTGTCCTTCTTTACATCGGGGACTCACTCGTTAAAGACCAACATGTCAGAGTCCATAATGCCCAGACCAACTTTTTCTATGAGGTGCCTAACCACGTCCATCCAAGAGGGATGGATGGAGGGAGGGAGGTTAGAGATAAACGACAAGGATGGAAATCAAAGCACAGCGCACGTTGCTCTGTCCAGACTCTGGCTGTAATATGTGCTCTACTTCGCAGCATCAGCAGTAATGAGGAGGAGGGGGCGGGGGGGCTTACCTGGGAACAGAAGCAGGGCAAAGACCCACGACAGGATAAGAAAACACACAGGATTGTACATTCTTCCGACTGTGGTTGTTGATGCTTAGACCGATAAGGATGAGTACTTCTTTATCCTCTGATTATGTCTTTCTGAAATGAACATACAAAAATAAAACTCTTAATGCAGGGTAGTGTTTTAATTTTCTTTCTTCTTTTTTTTTCCTTCTCTCTTTTCTAAGCCTGCTCTACCCCGTTCTCCCGAATCCTGTTTGTCGCTGAAGGTTATTTAAATCCAGTGCAAGTTGAGGCTGTATGCAACGCGAGTCCTCATTCAGTATTCTGTCTCCCTCTCATGCTGTCTCTCACACAGGCTCCAAGAATACTGTGAACTGGGAGAGAGAGAGCGAGAGAGAGAGAGAGAGAGAGAGAGAGAGAGAGAGAGAGAGGGAGAGAGAGAGAGAGAGGGAGGACCCGCCTTGTCCCTGCTCCCATTGGCGGAGGCTGTCGGCTATTGGTCAAAAATTCTGTTCAGTGTGCGTGTGCGAGCTGGTGTGTGTGGTGGGGGGTATTGTATTGTGTGCAGGGCTACTTCAGAATACCTTCCAGAATGGAATTTTGGTTGTGCTGTGACATTCTCTCGATGTGCCTTTTAATGAGCAGACTCGAGAACTTGGAGCAGTAAGCCACTGTCTCCAGAAACACATTGGTAATTTGACAAGGCTGACAGATTATTCCGTTGAACAGTATCAGATGAGAGTGCCACTGGTGAATGGGATGTTTTGCTCAATGGATAAATTACAAGGTGACATTGAAGTCCCATCCACTGCCCTACTGGGTTTTCTTGAAACGGTCATGTTCAGTCTTCACTGGCCTCTTCAAACCAAGATGATATGACTGATGTAGAAATTACCATAAAATCCTTACATTTGATTTCTTAAATGCTTGGGAACATTATGAGAACGTTATCCAATGAGTCGTTTTGAGATAATTGAGTGAGCGACCTTGAAATAAAAAAGGTTACGATGTATTTAAATCCAGCGAGATACGGTAATATTTGAGATGCAATCCTTTTATTACACATCTGTGAGAATGGTAAATGAGTCTAAATGTGTTCTTAGATGTTACTCAAGTCTAAAACATCGCTCATGTTGGAGGTGTTGTGGATCTGTACAAGAGTGTAAATTTAACAGACAGTACATTTAGCTGCTCAGCAAAATGTCACAAAAACAGATAGCTTTTTGTTAAGGTTAGGTTGGGCCAAAGTGAAAAGACTCTATAAACCTTTTGCTCTATTCATTCAGATGTATCACCTTTGTATTTAATGCCTCATATCTCACTACATAACATCAATAATCAAACTTTAAAATGAAACGCTGTGACTTTTTGTACATGGAAACTGAATGCTTAACTGTAGACATGGAAACCAAGGTTAGATGAAGTTGAATAGAAGGTGAACTAAAAGGTAGAACTATTAGTTTTTTTTTTTACTGAGCCATAAAGTCCTGACCACAAGAATAATGGTTTCTTCACCTTCCCATCTTGTCCAAACCGTGTCTGTCACTTGTACAATATGCTGCGTATTTGCACGTCTACACTAACTGTGACAGCCCTGTTACTGATAAAGTCTGGTCCAACCAATCTTTAAAAAAAAAGATAGCGTCTTTTCGTTTCATAGTCACATTGTAAAATTGTGTAAATGATGTACAGTGACAGATTCATCAGGCATTTTGAACAATAAAAAAAGAAAAAGAAAACACTTGGATGATTTAGGCTGGAGCTCCTCCGTTAGCGTAGCTAGCCAGTCCTCAAACAGGAAGGGATCGTCGTGTTCACCAACACGTTATGCTCTTCAGAGACTGCGTTTTAGGCGTTGAGATCAGTTATTCATGAGGGCTGCAGAACACTCAGGACCCATCACAGCGATGAAGATTCGAAGCGGCAGGTTCCACGAGGTGCAGAACTCAAATAACTTTCTGACTTTAATCCCTGAAGGTTTATCTTGTATTGCGTCTCTGATGTGTTCGCTGAAGGATGTAGAGGCCAGGACTCTCAGATTCCGGTCCTCGAGGGCCGCTGTCCTGCATGTTTTAGATGTTTCCCTGCTCCAGCACACCTGATTCAAATGAATGGTCATTACCTGGCTTCCACAGAGCTTGATAACGACCCATTCATTTGAAACGGTGTGCTGGAGTAGGGAAACATCTAAAACATGCAGGACAGTGGCCCTCGAGGACCGGAATTGGAGAGCCCTGATGTAGGCCATGTCTATATCTAGCAACCAAAAGGTCACTGTTGAATGTTTGACTACGTTTTACGAGAGACAAATACTTGAAAATGCATTATTCAACTGTTCAGAGCATCTTCTTTGAATGCTTGGTAATGGATGAACAAGGGTTTAAATCACAGTATAGGAACTGTTGACAAGTCATAAAACAATCTGGAGGATTGCAAGATTTTCAACCTCCTTCGCATTTGCTACAAATATATCATTGTAGCTAGTTCTTATGTGAGAAAAAATGTGAAAACAGTAATTAACGCAACAAATCAACCAAAGCTGTTATGAATACGTCACTCCTTCTGGCTTCTTGTAAACATTTAACCTAATTATAAATCCTTCTAATAATATCATTAATGCAACATAACAACATCTGTCCATTTGGTATAATGTGTATAGGTCCTTATTGTAGATGCCAGTGAAAAATAAATATTCCTCCAATTCATTTGGTTGTTTCAATTCTTCATTTTATAGTGTGTATAAATATCTGCTAAGGCTACCGCAATACTTTGCTGCTACCTCATTAACTGCTGTCCTTATATGGTCTAAGCTTATTTGCCGAATCCTGTCATAGCATGTTATGTTTACACTATCTTTTTGCAGTGTTTGTTTGTCCTGTTGCACATGTTTGCATCGATATACTCAGGTGTTATTTAAGTCTATGTAATTCAGAAATACATGTAGTCTCATGCATGTCTTTGTTTTTGCGTGTAGCACCATGGACCTGAAGTAAGGTTGTTTCTTTAATTGTGTACTGTACCATCTATATGACAACCAATACTGATATGGAAAACATATTGATGCCTTCATAATACGTACTGGACTGCAGTTAGTGTTTTAATATGTTGTTTAACTGTTGTTGACTATTACTGAAAATAACACAGCCTGGTTATTTGTCTACACTTAAACTCAAACAGCTCTTATTTCATAAATCACTAAATGTCAGACGTTTTAGATTATAAGTAAAACATGAATTGCTTGAGAGTAGAGACTGTAATTCCAGAGCTACACAATATGACGTTAATGTTTACGACATCGTTCCTCATCCAGACAAAATCGATAGCCAAGTCGATAGCAATGATGTGAACATAAACATAGTTGATGTTTAAACACACCTTAATTAACCTTTTTAGTCTTTAATACGGCATAGGCTCAGACAAACAAAACACAGAAAGAAATGATTACAGGTCTGTTTGGAGAAACTGATGAAGCAATTATAATGGTAAACTGATTACACATTTAAAAAAGCAATTCTCAAATCAATTTTGGATATAGTTATTTACATAGCGTTTATACTCGGATTACTTTCTGGGTCAGTATAATCAACTTGTAAAGTTAGCTTTAGGGTCATTTAATATGTTGCAGACAAAAGGAAAGCAATCTGTTTTCACAAGATTGACATCCTGCAATTTTGGGGTCTTGCAAGGCTCGTAGTTTGGGATTATTTGCCAAACTCTTTCCTTCTTGTCAAACAGAAACTTCTTTCATTTTGTCTTGTCGATCTCAGTCAGGCTAGTTCAACTGCATCGTTATTTTTAGTTTTCACTCAGAAACAGAAGATCGTCGAGGGAGATGTTTCTTTGTGAAACCTACTGTTAGACAACGTCATTATATTATCCAATCAGCCTTATAAAATAACGTCAGGAAATTATTCTTTAACATTCAGCCTTGTACTGCATTATTGAATTATACTGGAACAATTTAATTCTTGAGAATCAACCCATCTGTACTGTGTTAGTCACTTAATTCAGTCATTTAGGTAGTTAAGTTGTTAATTTGAAAGATGTGGAATCACAAAATGTGTATACAGAAGCCTTAAATGTATAAAAAAAACAGATTATTCTAAACATGATTTCAGTCACTTTCCCTGCAGCACAACTAACGAGAGAAAACGTCATCAGAGCAATCTTCTGTGTCTATCACAGGTGGCAATACAATGGAGTCAACATCAATTCATCCAAACGGTGCAAAAATTGGACCGGGCCGTTTTGAAACAGGGCCATTTCGTACGTGCCACGGGGCTTGCAAAACTTTTCCCAACCCAATTACACAGTCCCAAGAAGAACTCAGGTTAAGATGATGTGAAACAAAGTTTGTTGAAGCACTTTCAAACTCGGTTTACGCCCAAGGGAAAGAAAGGGAAGAGGTGCACCTTGGGAAATCGTTTTTCTCGGAGGGATGCGAGTTCTCCTCTGTGGATACAGTGTAAAGGGAACTAGTTGAAAGAAAATTACACTCATAAATAGGCCAGAGGCAGAACTGTCCATATGCTAGGCATATTTCTACGCTCCAAACAATTATTTACACGAAGAGGGCCTGACATTAAGGATCAAATTAATATTCTGTTTTTTGGGAGAAGAATTAACTCGACACAAACGTTCTGCCTCATACTATTAAGGAATGTTTGTATTCTCACTTCATAATCCGGAAGGTTTACCACACACACATACACCGCCTAACCCTGGACACACACACACACACACACACACACTGGTGACTTAACAGTATAACACTACTGTCTACTGTCAAGTGCATAGGAAAAAGCATTCCAGCACGCTGCTATATAACCTAACAGAATATCTAAATAGCCGACTTTGTTCATGGTAGAAAATACGTTTTCAGAGGCAGTCAAAACAATCTCACCTCGGTAAATTTCAACAATAATGACAAACGTGAAAGTGGTCAAGTTGACCTTTGACCTTTAAGTGGACACTGACTGTGCTGAAGAGGCGGTGGAGATGACTGTCTGGAGACTGAGAGTACCTGAGGATGGTTGATGTGTCTGTGTGTGTTTGTGTGCATGCACGGTTTAACGTGTACTGTGTGTGTAGGATGAGTTTGCTGTGTGTGTACATGGGTGTTTTTATCATGTTTGTGTCACATTCTTCACAGGGGACAAAAAGTCACACAGTTTGGAAAGTTTTCAGGTCACCCTTCCACATTTTGTCCCCTAGGATTCGTCATAAAAAGGTCATAAAAATTTGATATTTGCATTTGTTTCATAAATTCACAAAACTAGAAGAAGAAAAAAAAATTGGTTCATGTAGGTTGACAGGAATAAATAAATACATTTGAGGTTGGTGGGAAATCATAATACATTCGATTTCATTTTCAATTAAGTCTGAACACGGACAAAGAAACGTGGTCTGAAAGAGTTTAGAATGGATGGGATATCTTACTTCAGTCAAGTAATTTAATTTAGAGTTGACTGTAGAAATGGAGTTACTTGGGTCCCAGGTATACTGGGAAGATAGGAAGAACAGAGACCCAGACACAGGAATACAAGACTGGGCTGCCTTTGGGATAATTGCAAGCTGACCTGCAGATCCGATGCTTTGATCCATTTGGACGCTACAGTTCATGTATGGCCCTGATTGGGTATTAACTATTACCCAGTAAAAAGTCCCCATTTGGAATTTGCAAAATCTGTTTAATTAGAAACAGCATTAAACACTGCATTTTGAAAAACTGTGGACACGGTTTACTTAAACCGTGACTTCAGGCTAATGTGGACAGGTGTCAATTTAATACTCTTAAAAGGCATCTCAAAGACATCAATAACATACTGTCTCCTGTCATTATTTAATCTCTAAATAGTCTCATTCAATAATTGACCATAACCATGAAGGGCATGCATTAAAATAATTAACTGATTTTGGTGGCTTACTGGCAAAACAACAGCAAGCCTAGCGAGTCACATTAAGACACACACACCAAGTCTTCCTGTCTGAGGTAAATTATATTGAGAAAGCGATACAATAAAGTTGTAATTCATTAGATGGTTAGATAAAAACACTGCCCCTGAAATAATGAAATTAATATTCATATTGCAAATCCATGACAAGAACAAGCCCCTCAGGGACAAGAGACAAGCCTTTACGTATGATTAATGCTAATTCATATAAGGAGAGCCCTTTTCAATTCAATCAGAACGCATTAAATGAAGCCTGTAATTGATTAATCTTGCATTGTTATGTCTGTTATCTGTGAATTGTCCTTGAAGAAATCTGTACTGTCTATAACGAACACGGGCAGTTTAATAGCTTTTGAACTGTTGATAATGGTTCTCTCTAGCTACGAAAACACTCTGAAACATTTAACCAAGGATATAAGGTAAATAACGCCATGCCAAAACTACTGAGAAGATCTCTTAAATTAATGGGGGTTGAATTCATCTGGGTGACTCACAGTTGCCTCATTCCCTCCTGTGGGTCTCCTGCTCTGTGATTTGACACGGGACCCTAAAGCAGGGTTTCTCTTTCTCTCTCTGTGTCTATCTCTGTCTCTCTCTCTGTGTCTCCGTCTATCTGTGTCTCTCTCTCTCTGTGTGTCTCTCTCTCTCTCTCTCTCTCTCTCTCTCTCTCTCTCTCTCTCTCTCTCTCTCTCTCTCTCTCTCTCTCTCTCTCTCTCTCTCTCTCTCTCTCTCTGTGTGTGTCTCTCTCTCTGTGTGTCTCTCTGTGTCTCTCTCTGTCTCTCTCTCTCTGTGTCTCTCTCTCTGTGTGTCTCTCTCTCTCTGTGTCTCTCTCTCTCTGTGTCTCTCTCTCTCTGTCTCTCTCTCCCTGTGTCTCTGTCCCTCCCTCCCTCTACCCCACTCTCTCTCCCTCTCCCCCTCTCTCGCTCCCTCTCTCTCTCCCTCTTGCTCCCCCTCCACAATCTCTCCCATGCATGCTCGTAAGAGTCTTGACTGATGTTGACTCCAGAGGGGAAGAGATGGCCTGGTTTCAACATTCCCCCCTGTTGGTGCCGGGGTAGCGTCAGTATTTACTGGGAGAGATACCAGAGGGTAAATATACCTGACACCTAATGAAAAATACACTTAAATAGTCCTTCCAGGCAGCCCTATGCCAGTTGACTGACCTGGTCGCAAGCTAATAACTCCGTCATTTAATGAGCAATACTAAAATCTCTTAAAACCTGAATCTTTAAGAGCTTATTGCTTAAAGGTTAGTAAAACAACATTAAAACAATGCAACCCTCCATTGAAGACATCAAAATTAGCTATTCTTGGTTCCAGCAACAACAAGAACACCTAGGAGGGTGTTTCTTATCACAGAGGGGCAGACTTCTTGTAATCTCATTTAGTCTTCTGTAAAATCCCTCTCGCAATATTCACTTCACTACAGCTTTATTGCTGGACTCGGAAACCGACACAACGGGAGTTCGTCCTCAGATAGACTGAAAGGGCAGCACGGTACTGTCAATCTCCCCGCGGGGTTAAAAGTGATGAGCTCTTGATCCATCGCGGAGCTGTTAGCTCGATTCTGCCCAAGCTGCACAGATGGCAGCCAGCACTTCATTATCGTTCGGCCCCGCGGAGAGAACCAGGACAATCTGACAAAAGGTCCACTCGAAATTAGAAACAGCCAGAGTCTCTGGTACGATTTGACACAACGGATCGATCGCCTGTTTGGATTTTCAACAGGTACAATTTTGAATCCTTACAGGTAGGCTTGGGGGTGAGGGTCTACAGGTATACACAGAGTTTTTGACTTGCTAAACAGGATGTGGCTTTGCTTCATCACTTATGAAAGATGTATTTCTTGAATATATTACACTTTCATCATATCAAGTATACATCTGCATGAGAATAATTGTCATGTAAATGTTCCCTTTGCTAAAGAGAAATGTAAATTTCCTGAATGTTTACACAGTAGGCTCATGAAATGTATTCATTTTCCACCAATACAATGAATAATAAAGCTCACATAATTTTTTTTTGCAATTGTAACATGTCGAGTCAAACAAAAGGCACATGTTGTACACCTGACTTCGTAAACCTAGAACACAGAAAGACTGCTTTGCTCCCCCTGGAGGTTGAAATATGAAGGTACACTTTTGCACACAAGACTCAAAAAAAGATAAAAGTTTAAATGTTTACGTCATGTTGCGGTAAGGTATGTTCAGAGCCATGGCCACCTGTTTCTCTCTATGCCTCTGGGTAGGCTACATTGACGTACGTAGGACGTTTGGGTCTATCAATCCACTGAAAGAGAAGCATAAGGAAAAGTGTTTATTTGACACATTTCTAAAGAAACCTGACAACATTAATGTAGGTAGGCTAAGTGTTAGATAGTCTTTATGTCAGGCATTAAGAATGTGTTAAGTGTTGTCTTGCCAACATAGGTAGGTTACCCAGAATGGTCCCACTCAATCGCCAGAGGTTCTGAATTATGTTTTTGAATGATTTATGATTAACAGATAAATAATACATTACTAATAAATAATTATTTTAACTGTCAAGTCATTTTAACTTCAGCATTATGACTTGAAAATGTGTCATATTGGAAACTGATTGTCTGGTGCTGATTTCACTAATTGGGTCAGATTTTTTACTCATCTTCCTCCTCACTTTTCAACAAAGTTACGTTTTTGCCATTGACGTCAGCAATTACATATTTCATGTCATTCTGATCCCTGTATTCTGCCTTACTGTCAGACCTGCGAAACACGCTCAGAATAACAGTAAATGTCACATTCAGCCATTAGGAACTCGGCTTGAAAATCCACAGGTTGTCATGAAAAACTCTGATGTTTCAATGCCTCATGCCTCAGTGGAGAACCAGGGAAAAACTAGCCCGGTCTTGTCGTTAAAATGGACGGTTGATTGACGGCTAATGAGCAGTTAAAGCATTGAATGGCGAACTCACAGCGATAGCCGACGTGGCGTGGGCAAGTTCGTTAAGGAGCACTTTGAAAATAGCCTACATTCCTGGACCTCCTGCAATCCACGAGGATTAACGATTTATGTCTCTTTTCCAAGTAATGCAGTGCCTGAATTATAGAAGTGTAGCCGGACTTTTAATTGGATGTCTGACGTCGATACTTGTCCAAAACTCGTCTTATTAACCGCAAACTATGTGAGACCTGCATCAACAAGCGTGGTGTAGAAGCCTGGACACTCAAACTATTGTTTATAGGGGACATAGCCTGTAGTCTTTGCTCGATTTTGACACGACATTAGGTCCAGGTAAAATTAGCCATCTGTTTAAATGATCATGCTCTATTGTATGCAAAACAACCTCTATCCGTATAAACTTTTAGCACAGTTGAAACACATTACTATAGTTTCGTACTTACTGCACCATGTAATGGAATTTACAGAACAGTACACCTATAAATCACAATCTTTATGGTAAACAACACAAAATATTCCACACCCTGCACGCCAGCATGCCTTTGAGGAAATCCTTACGTAATTTGTAAAAGCCACTTTGGTCAATGAATATTATGCACAGGCACAACTAGCCATAATTAATCTGGCCCGCGAAAGAGGCAGATGGAGCGAGAAATTGTAAAAGCAGTCACTTGGCAGACTCAATAGAATGTTTAAGGAATTATAATTTTCCCCTCACAGTCAATAAATTTTCCTCGCCCCCTACAGGAGTCAATGTATTCCATTTGAATGCATGGTCACTGCTAGGGCAGAAACAACAACACCAGGGATGTTTACACGATGTACCACACGTGTGTATGAGAAATATTGCACATGCACAAGAAATACTGCACATACATCGTCAAACCGTCTCTTCCGGAGACCTCGCTGATCCACAAAAGTTTAAGGGCCAGCATGCATTTTCTGTTTGGGCATGGAGTTCTCGAAAAACTCACCGTCAACTGCAAATCTCATCTTTCTACACCTAGAACAATCATCGTATGGCCTTGAAGTTCAAACAATGTGGGATGGCTGCCGACTTGTGCGTTTCCAAACTATTAATAAAGTTTTAGTCTTTGAACGTAAATGAAGTTTTCTATGGTGGGAATCATTGGTGAACGAACCTCATTAAGATCCAGATTACAAGCTTGTAGAACGATTTGTCTAGTTTGCTGTTACAGGGAACAATATCTATAGAACTGACCTCGTATTATCGACCTAATTTTGTATTTACAAATTATATTCCTGTCTATAAAATTGAAGTCTTGTGATAATCAAGTTGTGGATTCCCAGATGGCACAGCAATACTATAACAAACGCAATGCAGCTAATGAAGACAAGTTCAATCAGGCTATGAAAGAAA
The DNA here is from genome assembly GCF_021917145.1 of Hypomesus transpacificus. Lineage (NCBI taxonomy): Eukaryota > Metazoa > Chordata > Actinopteri > Osmeriformes > Osmeridae > Hypomesus > Hypomesus transpacificus. Next base: position 1,614,788 of record NC_061079.1, read on the forward strand.
ACCTTGCATTGAATGGCCTTTTAAATGACAATACTCAACAGAAGAAGATATGCCACTTCTGTGCAACGTATCTGGAGACTGTCATTTGGAAACGATTCTAAGTAGCAATGACAAGTCAGGGTGAATGCTCATTAACAGTAAATAATTATCAGGAGTCTATGCGCCACGTCGATTTAATGTCCCTGTCAGCAAACTTAGTTAACTTTAACATCTCCCAATTAACAAGTTCCAACAATAACCATAATAATTGCACCCTCCTGTCTCACCTGAAAAAATATGCTTAAACATACATACACAGTGCAAAAGTTTTTGCAAAATTGCTCTTTTATACTGCCGCACAAACACAGAAGACAAAAAAATATATATGTAAGACAATATTCACAAAATCTTTGGTGCCAAAGACTTCTACACATCACTGTTTGTTTACATTTTGCAATTAATTACGCCCCACTCATGGTAACACTAATCTTCTTCCCCTGAGATGTTCGTATGTTTCATGTTCGTTTAAAAAAACGAACTTTCCTGTAGACTATAATGCAGCAATGTAGTTTTTAGGTTTACATTTGACTTGTGCGTTTCAGCATTCAGATGTCTCCCAAGGGGTTTTAGAATGAGCTGCATGTGTAATTATATTCAGCAGTTTCATTCTCAGTCAAATTTACACAAATTAAAGGGATTTACCATGAAAACACTATCCTGCCTCTACCTAGAGCGCTGTCACATCGCCCCAGGTTGGACGTGGTGTAAATTGAAATGAAACACTGATGGAGGATAAACATCAGAAGCTTCTTTTTCTGTATTATTATTTATTTTTTTACCAAAAGTTGTTGCACTCTCAGAAAGCAGGATAAACATACACTTGGTTTGTTGTTTGACAGAAACACGCAACCGAAACGAAGGCGCATCTGACGATGTGCCGTCTCCTGTGTCTTAACTAAGCCAGCACGGAAGGAAACATTCTCAACCAAGTGGCACTCCTGACTAGCGACCTGATTTTGGATGTCTTCAAAAACCAACAATCAACTGCATCGACAAACACCGTAATAAGATATTTTCTCTTTGAAGAGGGAAAATAAGGGTTGTTATGGCCACATGAGAACAAAAGGCAACAAAGCTATTTACGCCGGCTTTTACGATAGATAAAAGGCAATCTGTGAAATTCTTAGTTAATAACATGCACAACAGCCTTTTGTACAACAATCTACTAATTATGTGAGACGGGGAGGATATGACCCATTTATTTTACGCATCTGCAACCACTCCCAGACGCTACAATCCACAAATGTTTCAAACTCCCAAATTGAGACAGATGACAGAAAATACAGGAAGAAACAAGGCAGTGGCGAAAAAGGAACTCCATGGACAGACAGCGCTACAGACAGCGCTACAGACAGACAGCGCTACAGACAGACAGCGCTACAGACAGACAGCGCTACAGACAGACAGCGCTTCAGACAGCGCTACAGACAACACTACAGACAGACAGCGCTACAGACAGACAGCGCTACAGACAGACAGCGCTACAGACAGCGCTACAGACAGCGCTACAGACAGCGCTACAGACAGCGCTAGACAGCGCTACAGACAGCACATGGGGTCCCTGTGTTAATGTGACCATCCTCTCAAAGCACATTTCATTCATCTGTCATCTGGACTCAGTAATTAGAAGGCGTATGGGATGACAGATTGTCTCTAATCACTCTCTCTGTGAGGCACGGGTCCCTACTGTGGTACAGACTGACCGACTGGGGACAATTAGTCCCTGTCAGAGGAGGAGCCAGTCTCAACAAAGCCATCTTTGAAACCGTGCTTCTCTTTGTCCAAAGCAATGCAATCCTCATCCATTTGCTTCAACTAGGGAAAATTCCCTTCATAGGGGCCGATGCTTTTTTCAGATGCAAATCAAAATCACCAATACTACTATGAGCCATTACGGTGGCTCATTCCTATGAAGTATTGATGCGCAATTGCTCACAAGCACAGAACCCCCATTAAAAAGAAACCAAAAAAGCAACTTAGTGTTCTACATTATTAATGTTAAGAAATGCCCATTTGTCTTTCCGGTATCGAGGACATAAAGGTCATTAGCAGATACTTAGACTGCTCTGAATACGACCTCCTCTCAGGGGAAAGGTCGATAGACAGCCACTATCCTGCTAGTTCATCTTTCTCCTTCACGCTCTCCTCCGATTGCGTCCATGTGGCATCTCATCTATGGAGAGAACAGTCTCCTTGGTGCACTCAAGGGCTGCTTGTTGACACATTCACTGACACGGGCACGGTGAATCTGCCATCTCAAACATTCAGGCCACGTTAGCTACAGCACAAAGACTTGTTCATTTGCATGGCCTTCATCCTTGACGACGACGCCTGAAAATCTAAATGAAAATAATTTATCTCCTCTCCTTCTCTGCACTGCATCACTGGCTTAAGGATTTAACTTAATTAGAGGGGGGTGGGGGGGGCTGAACCACTTTTACTTTCAAATAGTTCAATCACAATCTGAAGGCCACGATTAGCTGCCTAGATTAGCGATATTGTTTCTGAACAATGTTCCTTTGTTACTCTTATATTGGCACAGTCTTGAAATCAAAGGAATCTCCGTGTGGGACTTGCACGTAGAGAAAATGAGTTGCACAGAACTGGTTAGTAGCAGGAACCCTAACCCTAACCACAGATATCTACAGTATACTTAATACCATCTAGCTGGGGTGAAATCAACATGTCTAACCTTTTGAAGACCTTAATGAAGGTGCCATGCGTCAGTGTGGTTAAAGTGATGACAACTGCCCCATGTGTATGAGGAGAATACCTTTTATTTGTCTTTCTACAGTCACTTATAAGTTTACCAGAGTGGTTGAACACAAGGAAATAACTTCATTTATCCCGCCCACGTGAAGGTGTACTACTCACACAGGAAGACACTCATTTCCTCCCATTTTGCCACAGCCATTTCTAACATGACAGTAATCCTACAGTACAGTGACTACAGTACCCAGAAGATGTAAATTATGTTCTGTGTACTTATATGTTATGTTATGCCAGGTGCTTGCGTTGTCTTGTCGTAAGAATTTCAGTGCCCAGTCTGACGTTGTGTTGTTCTGTGTACCTGATAAATAAGAGACTTGAACTTGACCAGAAGCCTTTGCGTTTTTTTTAACACAGCTGTTTTACACTGAATATAGCAACATTTCTACTTCTAATGTGACACCGCTACACATAACTGACAACCAAACCAAGAAGCAACCACAGTATTTAAAGTGGGTTTAAATGTGTTTACGCATCTATATTTTTTCATTTAGCATCTCTATAGGTCCCACCTATACAGATGCCCATCCTGTACATGCATCTGATTTCATCAAAAGTTCCAAGATGATATGACCTGAATCCAGTTAGATTGATTACAAAGGTTCAGTTTAAAAGGCACCTTCCAGCTGAGTGCTTGCCCAAGCTGTTCCAACTGCCAACGAGACCATTTATAATTCCCCACAAACACTGACCAGGGGTGTGCAGTTAAGGGCTGGCACCATTTAGTGGTAGCAAGCCTGACACTAATATTGCTCCACTAATCATTGTCAACAAGTGTGACAAACATTTGCAAATTGCTGCCATTTGTTGGTTAAACACCCCCCCCTCCATCAACAGTGGTGTTGGTGAGAGGTTCTCAGTTTTAATGAGTTTTAGTCAGTCCTGGTTCTAGACTAGGGAGGGAGGGATTTTTTTGGTTGTGTAATGCTGCCTCTCTCCTCCTCCCCATTTAGAATTGAGTCACGCATCCATTTCAACCATATTAAAAAGAGGTATTATCTGTGATTAGATATGCTAATTGCGTTTTATACATTGAATAATTAGGAAATGTATAATTAAAATGTAATCTGATTAAACATTGCCATAATGAGTCCAACGGGCATTTTGGAAGAAATGTAATCTGAAATTTAAGATTTAAAACAACACACTGAACATCAGGCAAACATAGGATGCCCAGTTAATCATAAATCAACACTTTTGAAAAATGGTGAAAAACATCACAAACACCCAACATCACAAACACCTAACATCACAAACCCCCCAACATCACAAACCCCCTGACATCACAAACACCCAACATCACAAACCCCCTAACATCACAAACACCTAACATCACAAACCCCCCAACATCACAAACACCTAACATCACAAACCCCCCAACATCACAAACCCCCTAACATCACAAACACCTAACATCACAAACCCCCCAACATCACAAACCCCCCAACATCACAAACCCCCTAACATCACAAACACCTAACATCACAAACACCTAACATCACAAACACCCAACATCACAAACACCCTAACATCACAAACCCCCTAACATCACAAACACCTAACATCACAAACACCTAACATCACAAACACCTAACATCACAAACACCCAACATCACAAACCCCCTAACATTACAAACCCCCTAACATCACAAACCCCCTAACATCACAAACCCCCTAACATCACAAACACCCTAACATCACAAAAACACAAAACATCACAAACACCCAACATCACTAACACCACCCAACATCACCAACACCACCCAACATCACAAACACCCTAACATCACAAACCCCCTAACATCACAAACACCTAACATCACAAACCCCCTAACATCACAAACACCTAACATCACAAACACCCTAACATTACCAACACTGACAGACTGAGATGACAGCAAGCCCTTCTCAATACCAAGCTCAGCCCAGTGAATGTTATCTAATCACTTCTACAGCCACTGTTCCTAGAATAGGTTTCCCAGGAGCTTGGATTCATGCCTGTGGGTCTCCCACCAGCCTGTGGAGCACACGGACACTCCCACTAATACACCTGATAAGTGTCCGCTCCAGGGATAGTGGAATTCAACAATCATTTCTCAATGGGGACAACTGACCTTCAGGCAGGAAAAAACATTATTACAAGTTTTACTCAGGAGAGGAAGAGAGACTGACTCCTTGGCTCCCCAGATAACACTAAGAATATCTCTTCCTGTGTACTCTAGCTGTGGTTTTATTATTTGAATTGTGTATTTGTGGTACGATGGTCATTCCCATTCAGATGCACCTCAGACAATGTACACGCAACAGCTAAATGTAATATATTTAAAATAAATGGCACATCTCTTTTCAATCAAAAGGAGTATGAATATCGTATCAGAAACAGCTTTATTTGCCAAGTAAGTTGGCACAAACAAGGAATTTACTATGGCAGGAAGGGTCATAGGGTAACCATGTCATTTTAAATATAAAATGTAGAAAATATAAAGAGTAGAAAAATTAATTACGTGCAAGCAATAAGAAAGGTTGGCTCTGCATTTCAATAGCCCTTATTAGGCAATTCCATTTAGAACACAATGGGATTCTAAAGCATGAAAATTGAAGAGGCACCATTCATTCCTCAGAAGTTTTCCTGTTCCAGAGATTAGCAAATTCCTACAAGTGCACCATTCTGGAGCGCAAAGTTACCATTTTAACAAGACAAATACTTTGCCAGTTTTGTGTACAAGGCATGTTAGAGACCAAACAGGCTCAAAACATATCGTACTGAAGACTTAAATGGAGTCTAATACCTATCATTAAATATACCAAAGAAGATGTAGGCAGATGTTCCTGATTGTACTGGGAGACTCTGTATCGCAGAGGGCTGGGTCTTCCTGTCTATGCAGAATAGCTGACAGGAAAAAGCTGTTATTTGTTCACGCCAGAGTTCGTGTGGTATAAATCAGCATTGCTAATAGATTTTTCACCCAGTGATGTGTAGACGCCTCCTGCTATGCTGAGACTAATGTACCATAGCTGCCAGTCGTCGCTGTCTCACCAAACTGGCTCCTCATGGAAATGGCAAATTGCATTATTGTACACAAAAGTATTTTTTTGTGGGGGTGAGTGGGGAGGGGCATGCGGGGGGTTTGAAAGAATTAGTTCTAGAAGTGCCTGTAAACAGCTCACAAAAGGAGTCGATGGAAATTTGAGGAAATAAAAAGCACACTGATGTTTTGTAAATATTCCTATCACAGCCGACACTGTCAACATGAATCCCAGTCACAAAGGGTTTCTATCCATTCAGAAAGAGGCTTGGTGAGAGATAACAGGCACAAGTATGTTCTGTTTCTTTATTTGTGGAATCTGAATCCCACCCTTGTCTATGGATGGGATCAGATCAATGGATAATAAGATCTTCATTTGAGTAGCTTTTGGAAAGGTAATTATGTTGGACTGTCAACGCAAAAAGGTTTTGTTAACAAAGTTGGAAAAGTGACGCAAGGTTCCGGAATGATAGTTACTCAGCAACAGTGCTAACATGGTTCTAACATGAAGTAGAAATGTGTTTATGTGCTGTTAAAATACACAGATGAAAGTCTATAGATTAAGATTAATGCTTAGGCTTTCTACAATAAGCTGTGAAACAATAACCCATTTCATGTGGTAATGGGTCATTTGAAAAATCTATTACTTTCCTACCCCTGGGCTATGGGACTAATGACTACATAGTATTTATCATGGGTCTATAGACCATTATTTATTAAAAACAAAAGCAAGACTTTTACTATTTAATTAATATACTGTAGCCACCCTTGTTCTGCAAAATTTCTTTTTCTTTCTTCTAATTACAAGCTTTTGTCTTAATAAGCTGAATCAGTTTTTAGGAATAATAAAATGCACCAGCAACAACTTACATCATGGGCTACATTACCTACCGCGCACACAAACACTCATACAGAACAAACATCACAGATATATCACTTGCTCTGCAAGTAAATCGTTTGAAGAGTTTACGGTACAGGTTGTAGTTTCAGAAGGCACAGGAGGGCTGTGAGGTGGAAGTTGTAAACAGGCAGAGGAAGGTTTTAACACTAAAACAAGATCGACGTTCTTGCATTCATTATGGATGAGGGGAGACCGTCAATCTTGCATCTGCATCGCAGTTAGAAATGAAGGACTTGTTCAGTTTAGTACTTAAACAATATGATTGGATTGGATGTTTTGAACCTGTGTTTGCAGTTGATGCACAGGATAAATAGCAAGCAATTAAGGGTAAACAAACTCCCTAAGTGCTTGGAGCAGATCTGCAGATGTCTGTGGATGACGTTGGTCTTCTCTGGAAGGTTTTTACGCAAAGCTTAAACGCAAACCTCAGGCTTTTAAGCAAAGCTTTGTATATATAAATGAGCAGGACTGAAAAGGACCTGTGATGTGTTTTGTCTTCCTAGTAAATGAATAAGCATCTAGCGAGGAGTTAGTAAGGACAAAGATTGTGACTGCTGAGCCAGTTTTGGTGCGACAGCACTTCCTGGTGGAGAGGATGTGAAACACATCGATTAACAACGCTCCTTTAGTGGAGGGGGCTGCATCATCACTGTGGTTGTCATGGAGGCAGAGATAGAGAAGCTTAAGCCAACAGCGAACGAGATCTTGAACAACAGACAGATAAGGAAAATGTTTATAAGAGATTATCTTTAATAAATAGCGATAGTAAAGAAAAAGCGGACGTGAAACACAAGGGAAATGTAGTTACCGCTGTTAAAGACTTGTGTACTTCGAACACACACACACTTAATCATCAAATCACCGGCTGTCTTGGGTTTGCTGTGTAGAAGGCTACACATGTCTATCTCCTTTTATCTGGTTGAAAATGTCATCGTCCAACCTGCCTCATACTGTCGCACAGCAAAGCTTTGGAGGATTAAACCCTCTTCTGAAAACACACATTTATATGTATGAATGTCTGCCGATAGCAATGGAACCATTCGAAAATTCCAATAATGCTAAACTTTTCAATTTCATCTTCTCGGTCTGTGCTGAAGGTAACCATGCCTTACTGGAGACAATTATACACATACCAGTTCAGTCGCTCTCTAAATCACATAATTGTGAAACATACTGGAGGTGGGGAAAACCTGAACTCTACCCGAGGTGAAACATCATTCAAGGACAGATATTTGTACCACAAACCCAGTAGTGTCATTCAGCATGAAGTGGAAACCACAGCATGAAGACGGCTAATTCAACTAAGTGTCATTTTTTGCTCAAACATCAGCTGGTTGGTGTGTGTACCAAGTTAAGAGGATATGTAGGTCAAGCAGTCTTGTGTGACTCCCCGACGAACACTTGATATAATCACCAGGATAATTACATCAAGAACACTACAAAATCACTTGAATACACTGACCTCTGAATCTTTGTCAAGTCCCTGACAAGATCTGTAACATCTACACATTTCTATCCCTTCACTGCAACACACTTAGAGAACACACACACACACACACACACTTAAAGAACGCACACAGACTTCACAGCAGTCTAAAAGCTAATCAGTCGTCGTTGGCTACTTTTGTTTGTTTGAGCGCACAAACTACTCACTGAGTGGGGAATCTGTTTTCATTGACCAGCTCTCTGCAAACAAGGTGAGCGGCATTGATGGAGTCTGGGAGCGAAGGTCACTGACGTTTGCAGCCTTCGAATGTTTCACTTCATCAAGTCTTTCCTTCACATCAGCTGCTCATCCGGGCCATCACTTAGCTGGACTAAACGAAACACTAAACAAAACACTAAACGAAACACTAAATGAAACACTAAATGAAACACTTTAACCAACAACAATGGACCTTGACGGCAGCTCTGTCTTCACACTGGCCTTAAGACTCGGGAAATAAAACTGTGCGATGTTTTGTCCACCCTGACACCTTCTCCTACACCCACAGACGAACGGAACCGCACCGCAGTCAATGAAAAACACACTTCTCTTTACAATCTCTTAGAAACTGCACATTTGTAAAGAACTGCTATTCATTCTTCATACCGTTCAAAGGAGCACACAGAAACAACTGTGGCAAATCCTGACTCGACATGCAAGCGGTTTGTCATCCCCACTCTCTCATTATCACCCCACCCCCTCAAGATCCCAAACATCCATCTTAATTGGACGCTCTTTCGGCCATTTGTGACATGACGCCCCAGAAGGCATAGATCATTGCCACACACAAAAGAGACAAACAAATGACTGGAAAATAACAGGCCGACTATTCCCCGTTCACACTCAGATGGACGTGCACAGGAGGAAGGGCAGGCCTTGGAGATTCATCTCCTCTTGTCTTACTTGACAGTGCACACCGAGGCGGAAGCTTTTTTCCTATTGGCTGGTTCACCTTAAACTGCAACTTTAAAACGTTGTTTTTAACGCGTTGTATCTTCGAGGGAATACTTGGTGACAGACGTGCTGAACAGTGCATGCTGTAGCCATTTCAAGTATTTTCCATCTATTTTCTCATCTTTCTTCATCTATATTTTCTCATCATTTATTATGGTATATACTCTTAACCCATGCTTAGCTAGAGTAGAGGAAATCACATTGGGACACTTGAGTTAACATCTGTTAGCGCCCCTATTGAGCTCTAAAATGACTTAATGTTGCCTCCTGGTGGCCACAGAGTATTCTAACTGCTGCTTTAGTAGAAGTTCCCATTGAGCTACTTAGGTTTTTGCTTCAACACTAAACACATGTTGTTCCCTTTAAAAAATAAATAAATTACAGTTTGGACTGACTGTATATCAAACACAATATATTTCAACTCAGCTGTAGTAAGTCTGTCTTCCTGTCTATACTGGCCATTCGTTCATCCAGCACAGAGGATCGCCCTCGTTTCAGTCAAGAATAAATTGAGTGGAAGTTCACACAACTGTCCACAAGAGGGAGCGAACACCTTCCTAGTCTGCCGTAAATAATTCACCTGCAACTCGCTCTACATTCTCAGCACAACAGTGACGGTGAGCAGAAATACCGGACGCTTTCGTGTTCGGAAAGCTAGCGCTAACGTGTTCGTCCCTGAAACCAAATATTACTGCTAAACTTAGGATACAATAATGATATGTTTAAAAATGGTTGTGTCAGTACATTGCCCCTCAGTGGCTGGATGAACCTATTGCAGCGATATGGGCATTCATACATCCATCCATCCATCCATCAAACAATAACCCATAAAAAACAATTGGAAAGATAATTACAGTTGCTACTGTGATGTTGCTGAATTGAAGGATGTCTTCTCTCATTTCTATACAACACAGTTTGTAAATTCTGTTCAGGGAAAACAATCTTTGAACAACAGAAAAGCACATCATATAAATAAAGGTGTACTGTGAAAATCCATCAAGAAAAAGTGTGTGTTTGTGTGTGAGCACGTGTGAAAAGTATATTACTTTGTCTCTCGCTCCCCCACACAGGAGGAACAGGAGAACGAGACACTGGAAATCCTGAATGGTGTCATACATCAGGGCATTGCAGAGGTGTGGAGGTGTGTGTGTTCTGGTGTGTGTGTTCTGGTGTGTGTGGGCTGGTGTGTGTGGGCTGGACTCATCAGGGCATTGTTAAGGTGTGTGTGTGTATGGGCTTGTGTTTATAGGAGTGTTTGTAAAGTGTGTGTGAACCTTGTTAAGCTGATGATGAAGTTAGTCATCATGGTTCCTCCCTGTTGAACTCTCCTCCTCCACACACACACACACACACACTCTATCTCTCTTTGGTTATTCTCAGTTGTAAGGATAATTGTTCAGTAACCCATACTTTTCCAAAGACCTGTACTTGTTACAAATAGCACAAAAAAAACTTGAAACTTTCACAAACAAGCCCTCACACACAAAGGTTAATTTGGAGCGAGCTGTGCACACACACACACGCACACATACACAGGCAAGCAAACACACACACAAAGCAAACACGTACACACACACACACACACACACACACACACACACACACACACACACACACACACACACACACACACACACACACTACTTCAGAGCAGTAGTGTGTCAGCAGGGTGTGATTTGGCCCCTGGCTTGTTAAGAAGCCAGAGAAGAGAGCAGACTTAACAAGCTCCTGCTTCCTCCTGCATCCCTGCTGTCGCTATAGCACCCTTTATGACATCTAGGAAACACAGCGCTTTCATTGGTCCTCTTACTTCCTGGTCGTCTGGCTCATAAAGGCTATGCAGAGCAGAAACATGCACTGTGAGATGTGTGTGTGTTCAAGATTGTGTGTGTGTACGTATGTGTTTAAGTGTGTTTGTTTAAGTGTGTGTGTGTCAGAATGTGTCGTACTTCAGCCATGCTGTGTCCATCCACAGTGTGCTGTGTATTCATAATCAGAAACGCCTTAGCTACTCAGATGAACCTAAGCCACAGTGCTGTAAAGAAGCGCAATGTGTTGTTTTAACGGCACGCTAACAACCCCACGGCATTGTGGGTAAAGGTTTTCCAACCAGACTAGCCACCCGGTGCCCAGGCAGACAGACAGAAGTGTTTACACACGGACGCTTCCAGAATTGTGTTTACAGCGTTTGTTTTGTTTGTCAGACTAGAACGCAATCAACTGGGTTACAAGCTAATCTGTAAAAGTGGGATGTTTTCAGGTTTATTTGATCGTTAAATATTTATGCGGTATGGAAATATGGTGGGACTGTAAT